>NW_020955634.1:78132-86995 GCF_003031625.1 Empidonax traillii | reverse complement strand
TTAGAAACCACATCATCCTTCTCTGCTGTTTCTACATAAAGAGTTCCTAATTTAATGTTGTTTTTCTTATGAGTTCAGAACTGATACTACTAGTTAATTTTAACGCTATTTAGTTACGTTATATTTTGTTGTTTATATATTTCTTTAATCATGTCTTTTGCTGTGTATGATATATTAACCTTTGAGTCTTGATGCTGCTTTCAGTGTTGTGCCAGGGATGAATTTCATGAGCATGTACTGCAGTCTTTTATAGTCACAAATGTAAACAATGGCTCCCGATGAACTTCACTTGTTACCTCTTTCCCCCCAAATATCACTCCCTTCATTGCTACCCATTTTTGTTTATCTTTTGTGCCATTCTCTTCCCTAGCATGACAGGACTCTGAGTCATCTACAGATTTAAATCAGATAGGTAAGAACTTCTTGTTGCAAACTGCCCCAAAATTTTGAAATAAACAAAAATCAGCTTTAATTAGAATATGAGTAATTAACTTCCAAAAGAGAAAATGCAATGCACATAGGAAGGAGAGAGTAGTAATAAAGTGCCAGCTGATAATTTCCTGGTGCCCACTTGGCCCTTGTGGAAAGCCCCTGCCTTCTGTGTTTACCCTCACTTAGCTCAATGACTTCTGAGTTGTAGCAAATTTCCTGGTCATCTGTGGTTGACTGGAAACTCCTTCTGTCCCCTCTGAGACATACCTGTCCTCTCTTGTCCTTACAGGAACATTTGAGTTTCTCTCTGCTTGAGCTCCAGCTCCCAGCCCTGTCTGTAGTCTCTTTCCTTCCTTGGCCTGTCACTCACAGCAGCTGCTGACTTCAGGCATATTTGTTTGCCTCCAAGAGAAGGGACAAGCCTCTGCTCTTCCCAGGTGTTGTGCCTCACCTACTCACCCTTTTAAAAGACTATAAAGTAAATGAAGAAAAACAATTAAATCACATACTGTTTAGAATTTTTTCCTTAAGGTTCCTTTATTAATCTCTACATTTGCCAGCTTAATTAATATTTGCATATTTACAGCAGAACATTAAATATTTACTAAAATCCAGATACAGGAAGTATGCTTCATTTAGTTTGGCCAAAGACCATCAAAGTAAACTTCCAGGTCAATCTGCCAGGAAGGTTCTTTAGCAAACTGTGTTACAATTCATCTCAGCTACCTCTAGGTTTTCAGTTACCACCTCCTTCCAAGTTTGTTTTCCAGCTTGTTATATTACAGTTTAGACTGAAACTGCTCACATCACTCTCCTAAATATAAGTACTTCATTTTCTATCTTCAATTATGCAGAAGGACTTGCTAAAATACTTGCTGTGGGATTTACAAATTCAGTATCAATTCTGAGAAAATTATCTCACTACCTGCCCTATGTTCTGTAAGCTTTTTCTCCTCTGCCTTTGTGACAATTTCTAGTTTTACATATATATTCTCATTATCTGGTTTCATTCTTCTTCAGTTTTCTATGTTGTCAGTCTTGAAAACTAACCAGAGTATATTTAGCTTTGGACTACACCAACATTGTATCCCACTTTACCTCTTTAGTATTCTCATGTCCCTGTTCTATAATAACTTATTTATGTGGCTGGACAAATTTTCTCTCTGCTCTCCTTCAGGAAGCTGAATTCAGCTTGGGGTTTTTTTGTTTGTTTGTTTTGGGGTTTGTTTTTTTTTTTTGTTTTGGTCATTACCATAGTAAACTTTGCCTGATTTGACATCCAATGTATAGATATCTGTGTTCTTTTTCCACTCTGTTCTTATTCTTAGTATCATTCCTTTTCTCAGACTTTTTTTCCCTAAATATTCCAGTGGATCGGATAGCTCTTTGTCCAAGGTTTTCATTCATTGAGGAATACAGACTCTGGATCATGTTAGCTCCTTTGATGGGAAGAAAGTACATTTTCAAGGTTTTCTGTGTACCTTCATCTGTCAATTTTACTGCGAAGTTTCTTTCATTTTCAAACCTTGGTTATACAAAACAGTCTTAGCTGTAGACTTAAATTTTTATTTTTTGAGTTTTCTTGAACTGAAACGATCTATTACTTCACAATCCAAGATTGTTTTCTACAACAAGTTTCCAAATGGTCTCATTTCTTGATAAAATCAAGTTTAAACAGCATCCTTTTTCTTATTTCAGTGACTATGTAATGAAGAAATCTTACAACTATCATACCCAAGAAAATGTTTTCCAAGCTGTTTCTACTAACACCCGCTGTGGAACATTTCTGGGTAATAATTCTCTCTCTAATAACATTAAAGATTTCCTATCCATATCCAAAACACACCAAGAGATTCTCTGCCAGCCTGCTGGCATTTGTCCAGGGGAAGCTGTTTTGCCATCTTTGGTTTATGTCCTTGTAAAAATATGCTGTAGGAGATAAAATGTGAAATAATTTTATTCCCACTTAAGAAATTTTGCCTAAGTGGTGTTTATCACATGTTTTTGGGACACTATGTGGAGCTTTGACTAACTCTGGACTCTGCATCCCCAGGCAAAATTATTAATTTTATGCACATCTTAGGTATTTCATGTCTGAAATAGGCTGCTACAGTAGGAGCAGAGAACACATCTTGTGTTGTAGTAAATGAGGATGACCATAAGAATAAAACCAGGCATTCTATGATGATGGCCTAAATTCAGCTTTTTATTGCTTATCCAGTATATTACATCTTGTTCTCACACAGCTGCCCTCACACTCTGACTGTAGAATCTTACATACCAAAACTATTCTTAGCTCTATTATCGATATATTATTACCAGCCTTCACATATGATTGGATGTTCACTTCTCATTTATATTCTTTCCTTGCTGCTAGGCTCCATGGCCTTGCTGCGTACTCCAACAATCTTGCATCTCAAAAATAGAGATGGCAAATACCTGTTTTCTTTCACAGTATTGCAGCAACATGCCAACTTGAGGCTCAGTGCAGCGATGATGAATAACAATATTGAGGGATACCAAATAACACTCGGTCAGGCAAATTTTAAAATTTTGGTAGATGTTTGTGTAAAGAATAGAGGTAGAAATTTCCTTTGCATTTTAGTAAACCAAGAACAATTCTGTATTTGACTCTTTAATGAGTGGGAAGACCAGAACACATTTGGGAATGAGGGAGAGAGAAAACAAATATAAATAACATTGAACTTGATATTGCTGATTGCACAGTATTAAGCCCTAACAGCATGTGATGCATTATTTGTCTCTCATCTAATTAAAGATGAATCAAAACAAAAAACCAGTTTCTTAGTCATGCAAAACCACTCATTTTACACCCAATTAATCTCATTTGGAGTGGAGTTTTGCCATTATTTTTTCTTATGGTGTAGTTACACCAGAAGTTTAAGTTGATCTAAGTACTAAACAGAGCTGATCCTGCCCATACCTGCTGAAACCCAGACACACACTCTCATCTCCTACCTGATGGCCTTGTTAGTGCCCCTACATTCTGGAAGGACCTTATCTAACTGAAATATCATTCAGTAAGTTATGATTAATTCTCAAGTCCCTGACTGAGTACCCACTTGCATACTAGAGCCTGCAACTCCCATCTGGCACCTCAGAAAAGGTGTGGATTACCTTAATTTGGTTCTGCAAATGATTTTTCAGAAAATAATTGCACCTCTGCTATGGTCCTATGTCTAACCATTAGGTCCAATCTAATATGCTATAAACATGCATACAGTTCATGTTGAAGGTTACATTTGCCTAACTGTGATTATGCTGCTTCTCTACCACCCAAATTTGTGAGAACACAGATAGTTTAAATACTATAACATCTGAGATGCATGAAGATATTTCTAGGCATTGGTTAAAAAAAAAAGAATCAAACAAAAAACCAACCCCACAACTGAAACATTTAGAAAAGATGCTCTGGGTTGCTTTTATCTCCATACTACCTTAGGCCATCTAAATGCAGGTTCTTAAGCCAAAATAATCATCAAATAATCAAAATAACCATCACTTTCTGCTAAAATATGTTTTGAAAGGTGTATATCCTCTGCACCAAGAACAAAATCAAGTAAAAATATATGGATAGGACTAGATAAGGCTTTTTTTTTTTTACTTTTTTTTTTTTTTCCCCATGGGATATTGCAGGCAGAAATTTGTTTTCTGATCTTTTAGAGAGAATTACAAATTTAGGATATATTTCTGGAACTGCTACTGGCTCCTAGAGGTCGATCTTCTCCTTGATCTCTTCAGGTTTTTTCCATATCAGTTTTTTTCTCTGTCTGTTAGATTCTGGGAAGAAGAATGTCTCCAGAGGCAGGGACAGTTTTCTTTCTTGACTGTTTCTCTTTGAAGAAGTTTTCCTGCAGCAAAGAAAAAAAGAGATTTAGGAGTCAGACACTGCAATATAAAGGACAGAATAAGTCTAGATCTTATATGATCTGTCTTTTTTTTTTTTTTTTTTTGTACCTAAATATTTCACATCTGAGATAGTTTGTTGCTCGCCATAGTTCTGCTACCTTAAAACAAAGTTATACTCTACTGGTGGTGTTTACTCTCTGTTTAAATTCTGGGTGAAGGGAAAGCTCTTGCCACTTCTAAAAAGGTTGCAACCACTGCTCATAACAATTGAGGGCACCTATATGTAAGGAAGGACTTTCCTACAATGCATATATATGCATAGTTCTTGTATGAACAGCATTTGTGCTTGAATGACTTCCTGCCTATCCCTTACTTTAAATGACCTCGTGAAGCATTTTCACTTCCTAAGAAGCTTTACAAACTCTCTGTCAAGCAGCACAGTCAGCACTGACACAGCACGGAGAGCTGTGTTACAACTGTATGTGTAGGTGTTGCCTGGGATTTGTGCAGTAAAGGCACTTCTACACAGTGCCCATGGCTCCTCAGTAACTGTTGTTTTGTAAACAGTCACTGAATGAGCTTTCTCTTCCTGCTCTCTGCATTTCTTTAGATGAATGAAACTGGCACAGGTAGTTTCTTTTTGACTATGCTTTTGAATGAAGGTATCATAGATATTTGATTTAGGGCAGTATACCTGTGAGTAAATGTTATTTTCATGAATGCCTCGAGTAGTACACAAATTGAGTGGAGATGCCCTGTTTTGGGTGGGATGGCCTCAGTGCTGTGAGAACTGAGGCAGATCTGATTAAGACATTCTAGTTTTGAGCTGTTTTCAGTTCACTTTGGATATGAGCAGTTTACTATTTGAAATTTCTTTCCCTTTAATACATTGGGAAATTTTTTACACATGCATAAAACCCTTGTTTTCCTGGAATTGCTGGTGCTTGAAATACAGGGAGGGATGTGACTTCCTGTTACTGCAAAAGAACGGACAGACTTTATTATAGGAATCTGAGGCATTTCAGAGTTAATTACTGTCAAGAATGTACGCAGATCAATAAAGAAGTCTTTTTGTTAGAACCATCTTTTTTTTTCACCTGCATGAGTGAGCCAGAAGTCTGCATTTTCTTATTGATATCCTGGCTGATGCAGCCACCACTATAATATAACACCTGAGAGTCTGTGAGGGTGTTCATGCCTTGAGCATTTGTCACTTTGAGAATAGTTTCTGCTTGGTGGGGCTGGAGGTTCCCTCTGTCTGACCCTACGAACAACAAGGGGATATGGAAAGAAATGAACTAAAGATTTACTGTTGCTCTTGCAAGTCAAAACTCCAGTGGAAAATAATGCAGAAGGGGTAGCTGGAGCTGTCTGATAACTCAAACAGATTCATGGGGAGGCAGAAGCCAATGAATGGAATCTCTAGGTTCGTGAGTGGTAAAGAGCAAGGCCAGGACAGCATGCAATGGCACACAGTATGGCAAGAGGAAGAAGATAAAGAATATTAGTAGAGAAGCTATTTTTATTTCTAAAAATAAGCTTGTTTGTTTGTTTGTTTGTTTTTAACCTAGGGTTTACACCTTGTGAGTGTCCAGACAGGCTGAGAGGATACGTTATTATGTCCCATCTGCCAGATGCAAATGCACAAATTCAGTCTGGATGAGTTAAAATAATTTTTTAAGTCATGTTGCCATGTTGTTCTCTGCCCTATGTACCTCTGTATTTGCCTGTGTTTCAGAAGCACTGTCTTCAATTACACCCACACACACACACATGCAAACACTGCAGAGAGAAAAGCTGATTAACTGGAAAAAGGGGAGAAAACAAATAGCTGCCAGTCTTACATTTTCTAGTCACTGCATTTCCCCTTTTTTCCCGGATGAAGGTCAGGTGAAAGTTATTCCCTAGGCATAAGGGAAGGTGCAAAACGCCAGGCTGCCAAGATTCAAATGTGTGGTGTCATCCTGAGTATATATAGATGCTCAGAGGAGGCAAGACCCCAGGTCTCCTCTGTTAAATTTCAAGAACTCAGCTCAATTCCATCTCCTTCATTGCAACCAGAATCAGAAAGTAGCTAACCCTGGGGGCAAGATTTATGTCAAAGACTCTCTAGGGGACCTGAAGTAGATTAACAATTTAAAGAGAGAAAGATACAGAGGTGAGTTGTGTGAACAAAGCCTGACTGGCTTACTGACCCCTGCTGCAGTGCTACCACTGGGTTGACAACGAGCAATCACATAATTTTTGTACCTGGGAAAGAGGAATGCTGTAAAGCACTTAAACAGGTAGTCCAAAAAAGGTCATAGGTGCTGTGGTCCTGAACTTAGAGTTGAAGGAGAGATTTTGATGTTTGAGAGGATGATTCACATATACTTCCCTGAGCAAGCAATAAGTAAAAGGGTATGTTCATGAAGAAGCTGGCTACCAACCGAGAAATTCTCAACACCTCCCCTATCTAATACCGAGGACACTCCAGAGGTGACACCAGAATGAGGAAGACACTGAAATTTGCTTTTGCTATTCCTTTGTTGTACCATGAAATCATTATGTCCAAAGATGTGTCTGCACCTGTGGCCTGATTGTGAAGAAGACGGTAGCCATGACTCTGTGCTGAGACCAACATTGCCTGCAGGCCTTTTAAAAATTGGAGTAGAATAAGGCATGGAGGGAAGTCAGGTGGAAGGCCTTGAATTTTGCCTTGTCACCCTGAAGTAGGTGCTTGGCTGCCCAACTGTGCCCACGCTGACATACTTGTACTTCTGTAGAGCTGAACACTGCTAAAAACCAAAGTGTATATCAATCACCGTAGGCTTCCTTCAGAACTACAGGAAAGAGTCATTTACAGGCAGCAACTCATCCAAACCATTTTGTACATCTCCTTTAGACACAAAATTCCCAAGTGAGGCGCTTGGTTTTTTTTCTGAATAGGGCTCCTTGACTATCATTCTGGATGATGTTCTTGAGAACTTGAGACTAGAGATACCCTGGAAAAAAGTACGACCAATTTTTATCTGCTGCATTTCTATGACAAATAACTCTAGGTATGAAACAGAACATTTNCCTGAGGTTCATCTGCCGGGGCCAAGCACGCTTGGACGGTGGCAGCGAGGTCCTCAGGACGTAGATGGATTGCCTTACAGGGCTAGCGAGCTCCATCTGCCCGGGGAGTGTCCTAACCGGGAATCGAACCCAGATCTCAGCGTTGACAACGCTGTGGTTTAGCCACTGCACCACCAGGGACACTCCATTTACACCCACACACACACACATGCAAACACTGCAGAGAGAAAAGCTGATTAACTGGAAAAAGGGGAGAAAACAAATAGCTGCCAGTCTTACATTTTCTAGTCACTGCATTTCCCCTTTTTTCCTGGATGAAGGTCAGGTGAAAGTTATTCTCTAGGCATAAGGGAAGGTGCAAAACGCCAGGCTGCCAAGATTCAAATGTGTGGTGTCATCCTGAGTATATATAGATGCTCAGAGGAGGCAAGACCCCAGGTCTCCTCTGTTAAATTTCAAGAACTCAGCTCAATTCCATCTCCTTCATTGCAACCAGAATCAGAAAGTAGCCAACCCTGGGGGCAAGATTTATGTCAAAGACTCTCTAGGGGACCTGAAGTAGATTAACAATTTAAAGAGAGAAAGATACAGAGGTGAGTTGTGTGAACAAAGCCTGACTGGCTTACTGACCCCTGCTGCAGTGCTACCACTGGGTTGACAATGAGCAATCCCATAATTTTTGTACCTGGGAAAGAGGAATGCTGTAAAGCACTTAAACAGGTAGTCCAAAAAAGGCCATAGGTGCTGTGGTCCTGAACTTAGAGTTGAAGGAGAGATTTTGATGTTTGAGAGGATGATTCACATATACTTCCCTGTGCAAGCAATAAGTAAAAGGGTATGTTCATGAAGAAGCTGGCTACCAACCATGAAATTCTCAACACCTCCCCTTGCTAAGGACTGTTAGGAATAATTACTATCTAATACTGAGGACACTCCAGAGGTGACACCAGAACGAGGAAGACACTGAAATTTGCTTTCGCTATTCCTTTGTTGTACCATGAAATCATTATGTCCAAAGATGTGTCTGCACCTGTGGCCTGATTGTGAAGAAGACGGTAGCCATGACTCTGTGCTGAGACCAACATTGCCTGCAGGCCTTTTAAAAACTGGAGTAGAATAAGGCATGGAGGGAAATCAGGTGGAAGGCCTTGAATTTTGCCTTGTCACCCTGAAGTAGGTGCTTGGCTGCCCAACTGTGCCCACACTGACATACTTGTACTTCTGTAGAGCTGAACACTGCTAAAAACCAAAGTGTATATCAGTCACCGTAGGCTTCCTTCAGAAGTACAGGAAAGAGTCATTTACAGGCAGCAACTCATCCAAACCATTTTGTACATCTCCTTTAGACACAAAATTCCCAAGTGAGGCGCTTGGTTTTTTTTCTGAATAGGGCTCCTTGACTATCATTCTGGATGATGTTCTTGAGAACTTGAGACTAGAGATACCCTGGAAAAAAGTACGACCAATTTTTATCTGCTGCATTTCTATGACAAATAACTCT
>NW_020955634.1:45471-78105 GCF_003031625.1 Empidonax traillii | reverse complement strand
AGTCATTTACAGGCAGCAACTCATCCAAACCATTTTGTACATCTCCTTTAGACACAAAATTCCCAAGTGAGGCGCTTGGTTTTTTTTCTGAATAGGGCTCCTTGACTATCATTCTGGATGATGTTCTTGAGAACTTGAGACTAGAGATACCCTGGAAAAAAGTACGACCAATTTTTATCTGCTGCATTTCTATGACAAATAACTCTAGGTATGAAACAGAACATTTTGCCAGAAAGGCATCCTTGTAATCTAAATACTCCAGGCTTTTAAAAAAAGGATACATTTCAAAGAAAATGTATTCTTAATTTTTAAGAAAGTTTTTATTCTAAATTAAACTATTCTTAGCTAAAATTCAATAAGGTGCTGATGAAAACATAAAGGTGATTTTCTATATGTTTTTCACCCAGGAAATGAACCTACTTTCCAAACTCCCCATCGTGGGATAGATTTTATTCTTATCTACACCCACCCAGATCTGCTGGTTCATTACTACAGACAGAGCTGCAGACATAGTTTAGCCCTGAGATTTAGAGTTGTCAGAGTCAGTTTCAAAGACATGGTCAAAATCTCCCTTCTATTACCTTCACACAAGTCTCCCTCTGCACAGAATAAATGATTTTTATTGCTTTGTGGGTTTTGCCAAGCCCAAAGCATTACTGTGCTGTGGGTTTTATGCTTTGAAATAGGTTACAGGATAAGAAATCATAAATATTCATTTTTTGAGCAACATCTTCTGAACAGCTTCTTCACTGCTGCTGTCTGGGGTCTGCCCATAATCGCGTGCTGTCAGGCTCCCTGCCCTTTGCCCTTCTCGCTCAGTCGGGACAGGAAATAAGGTAAAATAATGAAGTAGAGAATTTTAAATATTGATTTCTGTGCATGGGCTACAGATTGTGGTATTGCTCTCAAGAAAAAAAACCCTCTAAAAGAGGCGTTTTCAACTGATGAAATGTCACAGATGAACTATGGAAAAGAGACGCTTATCACAGGTTCCTAGACCAAGGAATATGCTGAAACGCACCTTGGCACACTGATGGGAAAAACACAGAATACACAATTGCTCTGTACTAAAAGACTTTTCTCAGGAAGAATTTAAAGATTTTTCTAATAGAATGAAACAATTAACCTCTAGCAATGCTTTGTATTCAAATATGGATGAAATAGTCTGAAGGACAGGGGAATGGTATTTGAACACACAGAGAAATCTCTCATTGATCTTCTAATTTTTGGGGATATTTATTGTACATAAGCTCAGAGAAAGTTGCTTTTGAAAGGGAATTGAAAACTCTTGGCTATAATGAAAGGCTTTTTAAACTGCTTTGCTGAAGCCCTCCTTCTCCTGGTTAGTTGAGGGTTAACTGTCCATCAGTCATGCTCAAAAGGAGGGCTGCAAGGCACATATACCATTTACAACACATGGAAACATCCTTGTGAAATACTACATAGAAGATGGAAGTCCCACCAGAGCAGTCTTGTCTGCTGTTTGCAACATTTTTGTTTGCAGTGGTCTGGACTGTTTAAAGAGTTTTGCCTAGCTGTGCCCTGTCTCTGTCTAACTGACAAGACAAGAGACGGTCATTATTGAGTTGCTAGAGAGCTACAGAAAGAAAAGAGAAAATGCAGGAACTATTCCAAACCCCAGAAATAGCTAAAGTTTCTTTAAAATCAGAGAACTTGAGGGAATTTTCCCCTGAACTTTGAAATGTGACTTTTGCTGTATTACAGGTAGAAAGGGAAACCCAGAGGCCTGTGTAGAATTAGATGGAATTGCCTTCAAAAGAGAGGAGTGCATAAAGTTACTTCTTCTTCCTCTTGATATGCTGTGAGCTATGGGCAGATTGTCTTTTTCAGCTTTTGTAAATTCATACTGACCTTCAAATCTTTTTCTTTTGAACTTTGAAAATATTTCCTAACACTGTCTTCTCCCAGACAGCTTATACATGATTATAATCCTGACAAGTCACATTTAGTTCATGTATAAGAGTGCCTCTGTCTCTCTGTGCTCCTCATTTATTTCCCTGGAATTCTGTAATTTAAAACCGTATTAACAAAACCCCCAAACAATTTCCAACTATGAGAACACTCTTGACTTGACTGATGTGGGTTCCGACCTCATAGCAAAACAAGTATCTTCTGTACTCACTTTTTTATCATTTGAAGTTTCACATAGTTCTTTGAAGTCTCCAAAGACAACTCACATACTAGCATACTCCATGGCTATGTCTTACGTCAATGAAATGTATGAAGTGTCCATTTCAAAGAATTTATCAGTTTCTAAGAACCTGTACTGAGTCACAATGACTATTGTTCTAAATAAATCAACACTTCAATAAATGGTAAAGCAGTAATAGAGAATCCTTGTGTCTATTAAAGATAACACAGACTCACGCATTTGCTGCATAGATTGTAACACTGTTACAACAAATTGCAAAACCACATAGTGGTAAGAATGGTCCTTATGAGAGCAGTCGCCTTGGATTCAGTGCAATGATTCATATGAGGAGGAGTTTGCAGGAGAAGCAGCTGCTAGAGTTATTGCTAGATATATATTCCTGAGCATTTTTTCTGTTAGCTCTGCATGCAAAATGACATTGCAGATGCACTGTAAACTGACTATAGAAACTAGAAATACATAGAATAGTAATACATATTTAATGAAGAGAGTGACAGTATGTTACTGCTTTAGGTTTCCTTTCATCTGGTATGCTAACAGAATGCATGAGCTATCTGAAGTTGTTAGCAGGGGTTGGTATACAGTCCTCACTCCTTAGGTATAATTGTATGAACCCTAAATGAGAAACTGAGCTGAGTCTAGGTTATGGACTCACAGCATTGCCTAGTTGTTTTATTTGGCAATTGTATAATAGCATTTTTGTCTTAGGAAGTAGTGATAAGTTGAGCAGGGTCTCAATCTGCAGTGCTTTGCTATTAAAACTTTGCTCTGAAGAGATGTTCCCTGTGTTTGTTTGTTTGTTGGTTTTTGTTGTTGTTGTTTTAAATTCCAATGAGTGCATGTTAATGAAGCCCTGCTGTTTGTGCTTTCCAGTCTGTTATCAAAAGCAAGTGCCAGCAACAATGAGTTTCAAAAGGAAATGAGTTTCAATGGAAAAGTTTCAAAAGTTAATGCTTTCATTTGGCCACAGTTTTCTAAAGGTTTAGCATGACTCGTCTTCCCCACCTGTGGGCTGAACTCACAGAATTTTAACTTCCTGTAAAGCCTGCTTTATGCTACTACAGGCACCGACACTTTCTCTACAGCACACTTATGTAATTTGCCCTGCATTGCCTAAGGACTACATATTCTCTTCTTATCCTATCATGTGTCTTTATCTCTCTCTGTAGCCTTGAAACTTGCATGGTTTCAGAGTAGTACACTGCAGAATTTCTCATTTCACTACACCTAGGATCTCCTTTTTCCTCTAAAAGTAGTAATGATAATAATACAGCAATGATAATATTATTTATAAATGACAGACTGTTTATGATTAATTACTTCATCAAGTTAATGACATCTTCAAAATCCTTCACAGTAATTTTTGAGAAGGAAACAAAACACTAATATGTCTTCCAAAGTGTCTAGAAAAATGAAATATGAAAGTAGTTGCTCCCAGGGCTGAGATGAATTAACAAAAAAGATTGCACATCAGAATCAACAATTAATAAACTGCTCTAATCATTAAGAAACACTTATAAACATGTAAGGTTGTGTCAGATCATTGTAAAAGTGCAATAAAAATAAGTTAATGATGTTGTGGTTTTGCACAAAGCTTATTTCAGAGGATTTGGGGTTTGAGAGTCTTTATCTAGACTGGTTCAAGTATTGAAGTTCGAATTCAAAGCCATACTAATATTTGGATGTAAATAATGTGCAATTTATGCTTTTCAGATTTTAGTTTCACATTGATCATTGTTAACTTAAAAAGTAAAATCTTTCTTCCTTAAATAATTGTTACCCTACTGCTATGAACATGATGGGGAAAGTAAAAAAAAAAAAAAAAATCGTTAGAAAAGACCATGTAGTTCCACTCTCTGCATTATGGTTATCATTAAAGATGAGGCAGTGCTGTAAAGCAGCTCCAGAACTGCTAAATTACATACCTGGTGACAGAATAAATGGGTTCCTGTTTAGCAAAAATTAGCAGAAAAAGTCATAGTAAACTGGTTTCCATATGGAAGGTAATCTTGATAGTGCTTATTCTCTGCTGTTTTGTGCCAGTTTGGTGCATAAGGTCTCCTCTACTGCATTCTTCATTTTTTTTTTGCTGTGTGAATTTGCAGCACATCAATACTGATTTAACAAAAAGATCCTGAATTTTTTGTCAATGGAACTTCTGGTGTGCATCAAATGAGTGTAGATAGTGTCAAACCTTTGACTCTGGGAAGTCTTACAGACAGGCAAGAAAGCATTATCTGATACTTTTAAAATAAATTCCTCTGATACTTATTTTTATACTGATGATCCTTATGTTGAAGGCAAATCGAGGTTGTTCAGCATGAAAAATGGACATAAATGGGTAGCAGAGTTATAATGGCTCCTACTGTTATTGTTTCTATTTTTTTGTATCCTGGATGAAAAAGTTGGAATTCATCTCAACAAGATATAGATAATATATCTTTCAATAGCTAAGTTAGTTATCAAAAACTTCATGTATATACCTTTTCTACACTGAGAAAGAAAAAGACATTTTATGGTGAAATTTAGCTCCTCAAAAGCAGATGTTCTACTTAGGCCAGGTTAGGTCAAATAATTCACGTAAAAAGTGTCTATTTCTCTACACTGGTTATGAAAAGGAAGGCATCTTGATCCCCGACATGTGAGAGGTGTGTCGTCAAGGGACCAAAGGTTTAATGGAGCCACATCAGCTGCTGGATAGAAAGACCCTACAGCACCAGTTCAGGCACTTGGAGTGAATATCGAGTCAATATAAACCACACAGAGAGCTCTTACAATCTCAGCAGCAGCTTCTTTGCTTTTTAGCATGGTTTTATTAACAGAATAAAAAGTGTTGGCTTAATCAGTCATTCTCTTCCCTTGCAAAAGAGTTCACCAATGTAACCAGAGGTAGCTAATATATAGGTAAGGCAGCATAAATGTCTTGGTAAACTCAACACAACATGCAAGACTGTGGTGTTTTTCACCAGTGCAACCTTTTACCAAGACCAGAGCAGGAGAGGGTTTCAAAATTATTTAAGAGGGATTTCTGTGTCTTTATGCCATCTCGTGTTGTAAAAGAGCATGAAAAACTACAGATATATTGTCACCATAACAAACATATTTCAAATCTTTTGCAAATCAGATATCAAAGCAACAGAACTCTGTGCTCAAAATGATTATTCTGCCATGGCTGGCTTCTCTGCTGGCTGCCTTGTCCAACCCTAACACAAGTTGACTGTGTCCTATCCATTCCTGTGCTGTGTGGTTACACCTTGTTTGTGACAGGTTAACTTAAAGCACTGAGTTGCATTTATGGACAGTGGAACATTCTATGCCTTTGATCATATAAAAAATTAATTCACATTGTCAATACATATTAATTTTAGTCTGTATGAATTCTACCAAAATGTTTGTCCCCAGTAACACATTTTATCAAAGTATGAATTCTCTAAAGAAATTCTAGTGATTTTTTTTTCTCAGTGAGACATGTTTTTACATCAGTGAAAGCTTTAACAAGGCACTTTTGTCAGTACCAACCTAGTAATAAAACTACTTTGCAGCAAAGAGCCATCCCTGTATAATAAGTATTCCTAATTATTGTCACTGCTGTTTTAACTTCAAATATGCCTGAAATTCATTAATGGCAGAGCAAATGTACAGAGAGTATAAAACAGAATTTAAGATACTTATTATGGTCCAGGAAAGCTCTTATATTGCAAAGCAGGACTTCTTTTTCCATGTTTATGAACAAGTGGTAATGTTTTTCTGGCCCAATCAGCATCACAAAATGTTGCTTCAATGATAACAGGTTTTGGAGACCATTTGAAATAAGATGTCTTGTTCTTCAGTGGAACACTTTTGTAATGTATAAGGCTCAGAGGAATGGAGACACCTGCCTCAAATCCTAACTCACTGAAGAATACTTCTAATGAAGAAGCTATGAGATGCAGTGAAGTAAAAGCCAGCTTTTTATTTGGATGAAGCTACTTTCTGCTATTCAGTGTGAAGTAATTATATGAGATATCTCAATATTATTTTCTGATGCCTTTTTCTCTCCACATTTTAATCTTGTAGACAAGTCCTAATTTATTACTAGGAACATTTTGTAAAGCAGGTGAATAACTAGCTCAAAAACTGCAGATGAGAATATTATCATTAACACTGACTTTTTATATTTAAATAAGCATTTGGGTCAGTGTGTATATTTTGTTTATCATGTTTACCACAAGCTAATGAGGGAAATGCATCCTCTGTGCTTGGTAGAGGTCACTGATTTGCAGGCAATGCTGGGTTACTGTAAACTTTAAAACCATAGACACAAATAAATTCAGTTTTTCTAAATGGTAACTGCAGTGGTTATCATTCACTTTGGTTTATCTCAGACCTAATTTGAGGCCCAGATGCTGTTTCAGTTCCAATTCTCCCTTTGAATACAACATAGAAAGTAATAATGGTGGTTTTCAAGATGTGTGTACCATTTTCTTTCCAAGCACATTTTTTGCTTTCCTGAGTTTCAGCTGGCATACAGCAACGAGTGCAGGGCAAAGAAAGACCTAGAATGGTGGAGTTATTTATCACTGGCTTTTGGGATGAAGGTTTCTGTGAAGTCTCCACAGTCCTGACATTTATATTATGGTTTCAAAGAGGTTGTTAAGCTAAACAGAGTATTTGTTTTTGAAGATATCCCCAATAAACTGCCTTATTTTTCTCCCCTTCTCTGCTATTAAACCTTGTTCTATTTCTTTGGTTTAGCTGAGCTTGCGCTCTGCCAGGTCTTTGAATGAGTCCTCTCAGTCCTCCCTTCTCTGAGCCCAGACGTTCTTAATGATGCTTAACACCTTTATATCAGGAAGCTATTCAAAAACCTAACAGCAGCATGCTTCATTTTCTTTTATTTTCAGTACATCTCAGATTCCTTTCAGACTTCATAGCAGTTCAGAATTATCTCTCTTATTTCTTTTCTACCTTATGAAAGAAACACAGAATTAAAAGTGGACTCAGAATAATCCTATTACTTAAGTAAATGCAAATTGTAAAAACTGCATTTATATGTTGCTTCTCCAGCAACTTTTATGTCTAAAATACAGAAGACAATAAGGTCAGTAGAGTGCTCATAAATATCTAAGTGCTTACTACTTACAGTGATTTGAAAAATCTTCAGCTAGAAAATTCTCTTAGCTGTCATTTGAGATCCTTTCCATATCACTTTTAAACTACAAGATTCATTTTGAACTGAGGCCTAGCTTTCCACTACCTGGATTTTTCTGATTAATAGCAGGATAAAGTTCAGAGTGGAGAAAACAGTGCTTGTCTTTGGGCACCCAAAGTTGGATGAGGTTGAGGTAACCTCAGAGTAAAAACACTTATGGTGATGATCAGGTTATGAATATGAGAAAAAGGAGATATAACTGAGGATTATAAAAAGACAAAGGAGTTAGTTAGTCTAGAGGAAGAGACAAAAAGTAGAAACATGGCTGATACCGGGTGGGGTGGGGACACAGCAAGTCTCCATGCTCTTGAAAAAAAATGTGCTGTGAAGAAAGAAAATCTTTCAAACACAAAGCTGTGAATATTTCTGCCTCTTTTCCCTTTGACTGAGTTTAAAACAGTCTGTATAGACACTTACTTGCTGTATGCAGTTCTTGATATATTGTGTCATTCCTGCATTATTCACTACACATAGTTCTCAAAATAAATGTGCATTTGTGTCAGAACTTCTGAAGTGCTTATATGTCCTTTTACTTCAGCTACTTTTCTTCCTGAACTGTTGCAAGTCAGTCTGTCTGGAAGGCAGCATTTTTGGAAAGGGGGTTGTTTGAACAACAAGAGAGCTGGATGTGGTCACTATGGTTTCGTGGTTCCTGCTATCTTAGGAGAAAAAGCAAATGATGTATTGACTTTTATTTCCTGTGCAGAACCTGAAGATATCAGGTCCTGTTCAAACATGAGATGACAGATTTCAAGAAGCGTTTGGACAATACTCTCAGGCACGTGATGTGACTCTGGGGGATGGTCCTGTGCAGCACCAGGACCTGGACTTGACGATTTTTGCAGGTCCCTTCCAACTTGGCATATTGTGATTCTGTGAATGCAGCTTCATGCTGGATAACAGTGGAACAACTTTCCAATTGATGTTGTAGATAAAATAATTAGACCAATTCCTACAGGAAAAACACACATCAGGAAAAATTACACATTTTGGCTCAGAAATTTCCTAGGTCATAAATCACTGGACAAGGGGAAAATCCACTGAAGAGGAGTTACTTTATTTTTATTGGGTTCCTGTACTCCTCTTCTGGCATCAACTGTTGCCACCAGGGGATGAGGTAGGCTGTTGAGCTATATGGTACAGCTCTTTTCATGTACTGGTGTGCATAAGAGTACTGTCTTGCCTTTGGGTGAAGTCACAGCTTCTGTTGAATTGGGAACTCAGTAGGAAATGTCAGTAATCCTGACATTTTGAGAGAAGCACCAGTTCCCATTTCACATGCCCCAGTGGGAGTTAAAAACTTTAGATTTCCTACAAATATTTTCTTTCTGATTTTGGAAGGAAAAATGCCCTTCAGCAATAACCCTTTAAGTGTTTCCATCCTTTCCCTGTGAAAGAATATTTTGTATTCTTCATTTTCATTGCCTCAGTGTTGCTTCAGATCAACTGCATACCAAAGTAGGTATTTTTATTCTGCTAAGGCAGCTGGTGGCGTAGCCAGTCTTGTATACTGGCTCTCATTACTCTGTGTCACAGAGGAATTTGAAAGAATACCATCAATAGGCACTGACAGAAGTACATACTTTGGAAAAGAGTCTATCTAGCTTCTCCTCTTTTTTATAAATAAGGCCATCCTTGAAAGAAGAGGATTTAAGTCTCCTTCAAAATATTTAGATATAGTTTATAACTTTGGTATTGTTAGCTGTGCATCTTTGTTAACTGTATACTCAGACCAGCTTTCAGATTTTACTAAGAGCTTAACTTTCCGTTGTTTTCTCTTCACTTCTTGTCTCTTTTAATCTCTTCTGGAATGTTTGCTTCCTTTGAACATCAATATCCCCTTCTATTTTTTTCACTCTTATTTGCTTTATCCTTCCTAAGAAAGTGCTTGCATGAACAAAATAGAGACAGCTGATATTAGAAATGATGCTTAAGGGAAAATCTTCCAAATGAGGAAGTATAGTACCAATTTAAAGTGTCCCCAAGTAAAGAACCATAGGGATAGTTGGAAGCAGGCAATATTATTCAAGCAAAAGACAGTTTACAGTGTCTGTGGAATTATTATTTAAAACATATGTGACTTTATTTAATGCTTACAATAAAGAGTCTACACTATACATGTATTTTATCTGTTAAAAGGAAAACAAAAATTTATTTAATTTTTTTATAATTACTTCTAAGATTAAATAGCTTTCTCGTACACTGGATATTTTTCTGTACTAACTAAACAGAGATCAGTCTTCCGAGCAGGCTCAGTGTCAGATACATTTCTGAATAGTGACGTCGTTCCATAGGACGTGTAACTCACATTAGAATTCATAAGTATTATTCATGCAAATACTCATTGCAGGGGAAAGATACATACTGCTCCTATTTTTCTTTTTTGAAAAAAAAAGCCTAGAAGGAAAGTAACTAGAAAAGCTTATTCATTGGTCAATGCTGCAACATTTCATAGTATAGATGCTAGAGGGGTATATCAGAGAGGTAATAAATTTATTCATAGTCCTGAAGCATAAAAAGGGAGGAAATTGAGCACAGAGATTGATTTATTCAGAAAAAGGATCAAAGTTAAACCTTATTAACTTAATAATACTCTTGCTCAGAATGCTCTCAAGAAACAGAAAGAGCCAGGACTATATAGACATAGGTTTCATTCTCTAAGACGATAAAGAGAAAGGAAGAAAAGAAAATGTTCAGAATGAGCCCAAAAGAAAAAAAAAAACCTCTGTTGATGAGTTTATATATGATCAAAGCATGTGCTCAGAAGGACAGAAAAATGCCTTCTCTCAAGGGAGAACTCACTCATGTCTCAATGCTGTCAACCATCCTAAACCATCCTAAACACAGAAGCCATTTAATTATGCATATGAATAATATAATCTTCCAGTTGGGTGCTTATGTTTTAAAATCAAAATCTGAGTTGAGGTACGTATTGACTGTGACATAGAAATCGTTTTACACCATGCAGCACCATCATCGACTCTTCTAAATATAGCAAATATAGATTTTATTATGTAAAGGAATAACATTTCCTAGCTGGGTGCTTATGTCTTAAAAGTGAAATCTGCATTTTCATGTTTGAAGGCTGGCAGCTGCAGAGGCTCTAGGAACTCAGGCTCACACCCTTGATACCGAGGCTTTGCGGTAAATACTAGTACTGACAAGCTTTCGTGTTTGTGCTCTATCTCTAATGCTGTCAGTTCAGTCAGCTGCTGTGGCAAAGCAGCAGTGGCAGGCTGCTGCAAAGCTTCTTTAAAGCCACTACAGATTCCTGGGATGCAGGTGCGGGGGTGGTAGGAAAATGCTGTATGCATGTCTATATCTGTATCTGTATACATGGAGTACATAGTGAAGAATTTTGAAAGAAGCCTGCTGAACAGCTGGTGTGAACTGTTTGTGTGAGCTTCTTCCACAGAATTGATGCAGCTCAAATTTTGCAAGGAAAGGAGCTTAATGAGTCAATACATAATTCTGTCTGCCATTTGCAGCTGAAATAAGCATGGTACCAAAGATATTTGCAGTTCTGGTGGTTCAGAATTTGAAAATGCCAGGAGGAACTATTTCTTGTTTGCCTGAAAGGCTTAAGAGGCCCTGTAAGAGGTTGGGAGTGAAATGCAATTCTCTCTGGAACATTCTGGTTTGAACCTGTTGTTTATCATTTTGGATGGCAGCCCCCTGAGAGAGAAATAAAGAGGCTTCCCTGTCTCTTGCATTAGTCTTCTCCTCCCATGTTCATTAATTATCCTTGGCCATAAAGACTCATGCCCAGCTCTCTGTTGTCCTTTATTGCCATCAAAGAGCACTGAAAGGTCCGTCAGCTTTCTTGTTGCTTTACTTTTTCCTTCTCTTTGCACACTTCATCCTAATCAACCAGACACTTTCGAATTGGAGGACATGAGAAGTGAAGCAAATGCCTCCCCATTCTTTCCTCTGTAAAGCAATATGGCAGTTTAGCAGCCCTACTGAAAAGCTCGTGACAGACAATGTGTTGCTTGGATTTGCTGCAAATACTCTTTTCCCCCACTCGACAGGACTCAATCCAAGCAGGATAGTTCTACAGAAACCATTGTAAATAAGGGATACTGGCATTTCTTTATGTCCATTCAAATACAAATCCACTTAAAAGACATCATCCCTGAAGCTGTGAATCCTATCTCTGCCAGCCTGGAGGGCACCATTCAGATTGTCTCCCAGGGAGCCCATAGACCTCAAAGAGGAAATCTTTAAACTGTAAACTTCTACCTTCACCTCCAGTTCATCTCTTGTTCTTTGGCACATATAGGAAAAGTGGAAACATCTCAAAATCATGGAAAGTGATGTTCGGGCCACTGATTAGCTTTCTCTAATTATTTCTGTCATATTTTTCTCACATTCTCAATGATAGATTTTGACCCACATTCACGTTTTGGCAGATTGGAAGACACATAACTTATGGACCATGAAATTGTTGTAGATGTAATTAAAAAGATGTTAAATCATTAAAAATAAATTCATGCAATGACATATGATACCTACCCCTGTCAACCTGCAAAACAGGAAACATTCCTGTTTCCTTAACATCTTATGTCTTTCTTTCTAGCCTTGATTACATAAGTCCAGACTTACAGATCTCATCTTCATCACTTCTACAGCTGGATAGCAAGAGTTTGACAAATATCCCGTGCTCCTTTGTGTACATGTGTCAAGTGTTTGTAACACACTATTATTTCTATAAATGTGCTTCCTGTTTGTGGTTAGAAGGCAAATCCCATGTGCAAACTATTTTAAGCTTTATCAGTTAATCACCAGTTATTTCTTGTGGTTTTCTTCTGAGCATCCTGAGTTTAACTAATGGGATTATGTGAGTAGTAATGTGGCATCATTTATCCTGCTAGTTTGAATGGCTGATGATTACATAAAGAACATTGCTCAAACTATCAGTTTTGTTTAATACCTTTTGATGTGTTAACAATGAATTTGAGAGGGCTAGAAAAGGGTTTTCGCTCTTACTCATATCTGTAGCAAGGTCCTTGAGCCCTAGTATAAAGGAAGTAAGAAGGATCTTTCCAAGAGAGAAAAAAGTTTTTCTCCTATTTCCCATTAATCTTTTTTTTCACCAATTTTTTATGCAACAATTTTTGTACCTTTTTTTTTTTTTCCTGAAGTTTCATATTTATTATTATATCTTCAATTATATCTTCTGGACCTTTTTTTTTTTTTTTTTTTTTTTTTTTTTTTTTTTTTTTTTTTTTTTTTTTTTTTTTTTTTTTTTTTTTTTTTTTTTTTTTTTTTTTTTTTTCTTTTTCATTCACTTGTGTTTCTTCAGATCAAAATCAGTCAAATGTAAATTCCAAATGATGTTTTTAAAGAAAGTCAGCTATGGTCTTCTGAACAGCTGCTTGTACCACCACATATTCAATAACGTATTTGGAAGTAATGAGCTGCTATTTTGCTGAAATTCTCACGGAAAATGGTTTTTAAATTAACAGAGACCTATTACTTAAAACATTGTGTAAGATAAACACTTCCTTCAAATAGATTGTCTAAATTTGGTGCTATTACTGGAGTAAAAGGTTGAGTAGGAACATTTGCATTTTGTAATATGATGTCCATATATACTTTTATACTGAACCCCCCCCCCCAAACAATGCTTTGTGATTTATTGTGCACAGATGAGCCTTGAGCAGCAGAAGTTTTTGTCATATGTGCCCTCTCTTGCCACCTGACATAAATATCTGGGACAACTAAGTACATGCTTCTATAATGTTTTTGAAAGTGAAAATGACTGTGGATGTTATTTGTATGTTATGCAGTCTTGAACTTCTTGGCATAACAGGATAGTTATTTTGTAACTCATTGCTTTCCCTGACTAGAAATTTTTAGAACTGTCAATTCTGTCTTTCATCAAGACTCATTTACTCCTTCGAAGACTTGATCCCCTTGTTTTACGTTCAGTGTGTTCACCTCATGAGAACCAATGCTCATTCTGTATTTACTTCCAAGGGCTGGGTGTCACTCCTGGGGCTGTTTGTGAGAGATGCTGCTTTGCCGTGAGTTGCTTTTCTGGAGGAGGAGACATCACACTGCCATACCTCTGTGGCTGCCAGTGCATTTTTCTCTTTATTGAGGATCTGGGTTTGGGTGAGTGTCATCCTCCGCATTTGTACATCACCACAAAAAATAAGAGTCTTTAGAAGATAGTTCCAGAGGAGATTTCAAACACTAACCAATGCATCCAGCCAGTGAGAAGGATGGCTAAGCCTACATAATTTCTGGAAGAGGTATGTCTAACTTGTCCTTAAGTTCTTCTTTTGGAAGAAAAGCAGTGATATTTGCTGTTGTAATCTGTTGTCTGGACTGCTGTCCTCATATGCAGCAGCATTGAAGTGAGCAGCAGTGCTTTCTCCTCCTGAGCAACATTTCCTTTGTGCTTTCAATTAGCAGTACTCTAGCCACAGCTCCTTCTCTTTCTTTTGGTATAGACAACCATTGGCTACATCTCCCTTAAAGCCCAAGTTTTCAAAATGTTATTAAGTCCAAAACTTATCCATATCTAACAGCAATACTTTTCTCCTATTTCAGTCATGAATGCCTCAGTTTGAATAAGGACTACATGTGCACTAGTAGCATACAGGAAATAAAAATATGTCTCGTCCATAACGTGTCAGGAAGTCAAGGACAGAGATAGTGAGTGGACTCTCTGCCATGGTGATTCTTACATGTTCAAGTGAATAACCAACTGAAATATTCATTTTACTCATTTGTTTCTTCACCTCATTCACTGTAATGAACTCTTAACTTTAACTGACTTTAGATGCTGATGTTGGACATTTCGTCCTTTACCAGCAGTCACCCTTCCCAGAGAAACTTTGTTTTTTCAGCTCCAAGTCTTGGATTTCATATGGGACCACAGAGAGTAATAGTTCCTCCTCCTTCTATCAAGCAGTAGCTATTTGGCTTTTCAGCTCTCCTCTTTGGTTTGTGGCTGCATCTATCCTTGCTTTTGCTGAATTCTTCTACTCTGCTCTGATCTCAAGTCATTAAACGCATTCAGTGTTACTAGGTGAGCACTTCTAGTTGGAAAATCTTTGCAAATTGTTGTTTACACGTATCTCCTGGACCCTGTCCTATAGTACAAACAATCTTGGAAACTGACAATATATGCATGAAAAATTACAGAGCAAACATGAAGATTAATTTCAAAGGGTCTTTCTGTTTGCCCCTTTGTAGTGTTCATCCCCCAGCCTGTACTGATACTGGGGGTTGTCTCAACCCATGTGCAGCACCTTGCACTTGGCCTTGTGCAGCTTCATGGGATTCAAATGGGCTCTCTTCTTGAGACTGCCATATTTTGTTATTATTATTTAATTTTTATATGTTAACAATTTTTATATTTATTATTTTTTTACCCAGTGAAATGGTTAGTACCTAATATAGTACCAGTCTGTTGCTGGTACTAGAACCATGTTAGAAGCTGATCTGGGACTTGCTTCCATTTCCATGGAGAACACAGACAGCTCATCACAGGACCAAGTTAATTTTTCCTTTTATCTTTCCTTTCGGCAGAAATTCTCCCCCAGATGATCAAAATAACATGGAATGGTAATAAGATTCTGATCAATATCTCAGTGCAATAACTCAGAAGTCTGCTCTTAGTGAAGGGAAAGTCTCAAAATGAAACATCCTAATAAAAAACTTTTTAATACCTCAGAAATAACAAGCACCAAATCCTGACAAAAGCAGTTTTTTGTTGAAACACTGAAACTGAGAGCAGGTATTTCTGAACATCATTTAATAACTTTTCCTCAGATATGTCATTACATTTTCCCTAAAAACTGCCCAGTTCCTTTGGATCCATTCCAGTAATTTTTGACCTACAGGGTAGGCAATACTGAGCAGGTTTTATAGCACAGTAGTAGTGGAAGAAATATCTGCTGATATTGGCTGATTTAATACCACAAAGAGATGCATAGAAAGACTCTTTGAAATTAAATCTTCAGGTTTGCTCTGTAATTTTTCATGCATATATTGCCAGTTTCCAAGATTTTTTGTACTATGGGACAGGGTCCAGGAGATGCGTGTAAATAACGATTTGCAAAGATTTTCTAATTAGAAGTGCTCACCTAGTAACACTGAATGCATTTAATGACTTGAGATCAGAGCAAAGTAGAAGAATTCAGCAAAAGCAGGGATAGATGGAGCTATGAACCAAAGAGGAAAGCTAAAAGGCAAAAAAGCTACTGCTCGGGAGAGGAAGGAAAAAGCTGGAGTTTGGGGGACCATAAAACTGAACATATCCCGGGCTGCTTCCAAAGAAGCACGGCCAGCAGGTCAAGGGAGGTGATTCTGTCCCTATACTCTGCTCTGGTGAGTGGAGACCCCACCTGGAGTGCTCTATACAGCTCTGGAGTCCCCAGCACAGGAAAGACATGAACCTGTTCGAGTGGGTCCAGAAGCAGGTCACAAAAGTGGTCAGAGGTCTTGAGCACATCTCCTACGAAGACAGGCTGAGAGAGCTGGGGTTGTTCAGTATAGAGAATAAAAGGCTCCAGGGAAATTGTGGCCTTTCAATACTTAAATGGAACTCAAAAAAGATGGGAAAAAATTTTTTAGCAGAGCTTGTTGAAACAGGAAAAGAGATAGTAGTTCTAAACTACAGGACAATAGATTAAAACCAGAAATAAGGAAGAAATTTTTGACAGTGAGGGTGGTGAAACACTACCACAGGTTGCCCAGAGAAGGATAGATTTCTTGAAAACGTTCAAGGTCAGGGTAGCTTTGGCTCTGAGCAACCTAAGGTAGTTGAAGACGGATCTATCCATGACAGGGGTGTTGTTCTAGATCATCTTTAAAGGGCTCTTCCAACCCAAACCTTTCTGTGATTCTATAATTTGAAAAGCATTATTGGGGCCAGAAGATAGAACAAACTCAAGGAGACTCAAACTGTTATTTTCATGACTGTTATACTGTTTCTCACTCTGAAATTGCACTATATAGTATCTTTTTTTTTGTACAGAAGGTATAGCTATGTCAGTAGCTTCAGCTACATGCTTAGTTTTAAAAATTCCCAATGAATTTGACAAACTTTAAGCCTAAGCACATCAGAGGATGCCTCCTGCAAATTCAATACCAGCTGCTGTATACTTTTTGTTTGATATTCTGAAAATAACATAATTTATCATTTTTACTGGATTATTACTTCAGAAGTTCTACATTTTTCATTAATCACTGTTCAAGCAAAACACTAATCATAAAAACATCTGATACTAATATAAGAAAAATGGAAATAAGCACCTCTGTGGTAAAGACCTCAAAATCTCATGGGATGCAAACAAAACAAACATAGGAAGAATCTGCATAATCTCCTACAAGCATTATCCAGGCAGAGAAATCCAGTTGTTCTCACATACTCTGACATGATGAGTTGCAGAGACTACAGAATAGTTGGACATTTAAAAAACATGGTTCTGCAGTCTAAAAATAATCATGTTTATTTTATATGAGTGCTTGTCAAGCAATTGAATTAAAGCATCATTAGCTTTAATAGAAGGTAAGAGAAATTTTAATTAACAGGAAAATTTGTTGTGTATATTAGAGGAAAACCTTTTGACAGAACCACTGCCAGTTGGACTATAAAAATTGAATCAGGGCTATCCTCTGGACACAGGCAGTAAAAATCTTCTCAAGCAATCCCCAGACAGTGTTAACCAATGTCACAGATGACACCTCCTTAAACCTGTTCTCATTTGTTACTACTCTTGTGAGCAGTCTGAAGCTCAGATTCCTTTAATTTATATTTATACACTCAGTATTTTACTTAGTATTGAAACCACAGAGACAGATAAGTCCTGGAACTATAGATACAAGAGGTCGGATGTGGGGGTGTCTGTCATTCTCCATGGGCTATAGATCACATCTAACTCCTGGTCTCACTGGTATAGTGGCTACCTCAGCTATTTCATGTTTCCTGAGTCTAATACTGAAATATTCCGCATGCTAACATTGGGTGTAAGCATATTAAATTAGACACTGAGTAAAGAGTTTTTTATTTATGTTTTGTGGATGCTAGAATGCTACAGCTCATGTCTAATTATATCTTTATCAACTTTAGCTAAGTCAGTAGGTTAACTGTTACCCCCAGGTGATGAGTGCATACAACCAACCACACTGTGTGTAAATAAAGGAGAAAAAAATGGTATGTTTGTTTTTACAAAAATATTTCAAATATTAAATGGCCTCTGCTGACGTAAGGGCAAAAGGCTGTTTGCCTGGATAGACTTCCAGCATCTAGTTTCTGAGTTTTGACAATTTCTTTGGCAAAATTTTACTGTCTGCACAAGCCTAATTTTTCATTCCTAGTCATAGAATCATAGAATCAGCTGGGTTCTGAGATCATCAAGTTCAACCCTTGATCTGCTACTGCTGTGCTTACTAGACCGTGGCACTAAGTGCCACATCCTATCCTGGTGCTCTTCCAGGATACCCTTCTTTCCTGGCTCTCAAAATGTCTCTAGGTTCCTTAATTTCACGGTATTGAATGTGGCTTTGGAGCATGCTCCTGCCTCATTCTTCAGTGTGACTCATGTTATTTCTTCTTTGCTTAGCTCATAAGTTCACCTGTGATCCAGACCTTGTACTGGAAGGATCTTTGGCCATTTCAGTTCTTCAGCATGTCCTATCCCAGCTTAGGCTTTACCCCAGCTCCAGAGCAGCCAGGACCATGGCTGGACACCTCTATTGTGCTCCAGTTAAAATTCTGTGACATGCTAAAGATAGTTAATGGCCATGTAACTGACCTTATGATGAAAAGTATTGGGATTTTTTTATCAGCGTTGTTTGAATGGGACTGCACACACACGATTAGGTTTTCAGGATTCTGCTGCAGTTTCCCATTTATTAGTGATGTTTGGTAAACAGTATAAGGTGTTGTCATTCAGTTAACCAGAATTCCCAGGATTCTTGCAGACCCAGTGCCTTGACTCCACACAATCACACCATTATTCTGTGACTGTTTTCAGCTGTGGTAAACCATGGCAGGTGTGGTCGGCTAACCTTGTTCCCACAAGATGTCAGATTGAATCTAGAAGTTACAGGAGCTGTTGTGCCTCAGAGATTCCTAAATTCTGTCTTCAGGTGAAATCATTACCAGATTGTAACAGAGTGTATTAAAATCTAATATGTCAGTTTTGGTGTGCAAAAAGGCATTTTGACCTGCCTAGACATGACAAGAAACTAATGCAAGAGCAACCAAATATAAGTTGAGTACCTGTTGAAATTCAATCAAGAAGTATATTTCAACCACATTTTGAGCAACACGTATAAACTTTGTGGTTAAAAATAAAAACAAACTCCTATTATTAGATAAACCCATTATTTTAAAATAATTATTAGGAGTTATTTTAAATAGCTTAGTTCTATTTAAAAAAGGAAAGACCTTCCACCCCAAGCAACAATATGTTTTTTTTCAGGAAAGCTTGGTTTGCAGTCTGAGATTTGTGAAGCGGTGGACAGAGGAACACCATTTGCAATAACGGAAAATTAAAAAAATCATACTTTGTCTACAGAAGTTATTACTGTAGCTTCAGACATCCAACCGTGTAAACTGAGATAGTAAGGGTACAAATAACAATCTCCTCAGGATTTTTGGAAAATGCATATATTGTATAGAGGATTCTACCATTAGTTTTATCCAGACATTCATCTGGGTCTTTATCCAGGCTCACAAAACTTCAAGTTGATAAAATTGCTTGCGCACTAATGATTCAGCCTTAAGCTGCAATCTCAGCACGTACTGTAAGTGAAGAATAGCTGGGTTTGTGATGTGACTGGAAGAAGTCCAAAGAAAACTGCGGTTCCTCAGGATCTGGTGGCTGGCATTCAGCATACTTTGTGTCTGTAGTGAACAAATAATACCCCAGCAAGGAGGAAAGTAAAGCTCCACTCCTGGAGATAACCCTTTCTGAATAAATACTGAAGTCTGGGACCCAGAACTCAAATCTCTTAATAGTCTTGGTAGCAGCAAATTGTCCAGCTACACATTTTGGCTATCCAATACTCACTCTGTCACATCTCATTTTTCTCTAAAGGTTGCTGCTCATGTCACTTGTTGATTAGTTTGAGGATAAAACTTATTGCTGTTTTAGTGATCTGCTACATTATGAAGTGATGATTTATGAGAAGTTTTAATGTAAGAACAAGTAGATTCCTACCAAAGAGAAACAAAATCCTTCCCAAGAAGGAAGAGAGTAACAAGAGCGTGGGTATGTTCAACAGGGAGGAGCAGTTGAGCTGAGCTGAACCCCTCAAGGACTGCAGACTGGGATTGGCTGGGAGAAGACACAATAACTGGAGTGATGAGTAGGAGGGAGAAGCATGAAGATAGTTGTACAGGAATGAGTTGAAAGGATGACAGAAGAGGACTCTGCTGGAAACAGCCCGGGAGGAGCCTATGGTCACTGAAGAACATGGTCCACCAGAGCCTGGAAAGGGACCTATAGTTCACAAACCTACAGAATCACAGAATTATTAGTGTTGGAAGGGATCTCTGGAGACCATCTAGTCCAACCCTCCTGCCAAGGCAGGGGCACCTAGAGCAGGTGACATAGGAATGCATCCCAGTCAGTTTTGAATGTCTGCAGAGAGGGAGACTCTATAGCATCTCTTGGCATCCTGTTCCAAGGCTCTGTCACCCTCAATGTAAAGAAGTTTTTCCTCATGTTAAGGTGAAACATCCTGTGTTTTAATTTATGGCTATTACTCCTCATCCTGTTGCTGGGCACCACCGAAAAGAATCCGGCACCATCCTTTTGGGACCTGCCTTTGAGATATTTATGTGCATTAATATCATCCCCTCTCAGTCTTCTTTAGACTAAACAGGCCCAGCTCCTGCAGTACCTCCTCATAAGAGAGATACTCCAGTCCCTTTGTGGCTTTCTGCTGGACCCTCTCCAGTGGCTCCTTGTCTTTCTTTTACTGAGGAGCCCAGAACTGGACGCAGTACTCCAGATGTGGCCTCACTGGGGCTGAGTAGAGGGGGAAAATCACCTTCCTTGACCTGCTGGTAACCCAGGTTACCATTGGTCCTCCTAGATGCAAGGCCACACTAGTCAACCCATCATCCAAGACTCCCAGGTCCTTCTCCACAGAGCTACTCTCTAACAGGTCAGCCCCAGCCTCTAGTAGTACTTGAGGTTATTCCTCTGCAGATGCAGTACCCTATGTTCACCCCTGCTGAACCTCATTAACTATCTCTCTGCACAATTCTCCAGCCTACTATGGTCTGTGACCTACGTTATGCTTTTGTTTTTGTTATTTTGTTTATTACTGGTTTTTATTTGTTTTGTTTGTGTGGTGGGGGTCTTTGTTTTGTTTTACTTTGTTGGGCTTTTTTCCTATTATAAAAAAAAGAAGCTAGAAGCACAGAAATACACAAAAGAATTCTAAAGTCACTATAAAGTTAATCAAAATTAAGTGATCAGAATTTAGGAAATGCCTTTGGGGGTATCTAAGTACCTGTACAATGATCCCAAGGTGCACATGCAATAAGATTACAGAGGAGTGGTAATTTTCCAGGATATGATTAACAACATAATGTTGTTAACATAACTGCTGATCCTTGAAAACCGAAATGGTTTACAGATCTCTATCAAAGTAACAGAGTTAAGTTAAAATACAGTCAGAAAAGTTTCCTGCCCTTTACACTGACAGGCTCATAGGATCTTGGGATCAAACACTTGAAGAAGAGAGATGGCTCTCAGTGCAGATGCTTCCAGGGATGGCCTTGGGATCTCTCTTGTGATCAACATATTTTCAAATATGTTTAAAATTAAATACTTTTCTTGCCCCTTAGATTTTCTCATTCATTGGAATTTTGAAAATTCAAGTATTTTAAAAAGGCTGACCCTTGACCAGCTCCAACTATGACAGTCTTAAATTACTTCAAACTTCACTATTTTTGTTCTGCTTTATCCAGTGCACAGAATAGATAGTATCTATTTAATGAAACAGTGCTTGATATTTGTTTTATGTTTAATCATTTAGTTTATGACCCCTTGGGTATTTATTGCATACTGCTGTGAATAGAAAACTAGAGAACTAGTATGGCCAGGGTCTTTTCATTGCTGAATTTAAATGTTTCACAGAAACTAAAGTGTGATTTTTTTATTGTGTAAACATTTAATAGTTGATACCAGCATGGCCATCTCCTGGCTTTCATGTGCTTTGCTTTCTAATCCTTTCTTAAAATATCTAGTGCATGTGCTTCAGAATTCAATTCATCCTGCTTTGCAAAATTTCATTAGAGAAGATTATTCAGCACAAAGTAATAAGTGATCAGACTACCTAAAATTTACAGTAAACATTCTACTACATAAATATAGATCAAATAGTGCTAAAAATCAGAATATTTTCAAGCTAAAGTAAACATATGTTCTAACAGGGCACAGAATATGAATACATTGTACAAACCAGTCCCCCAGTAGACATTATAGAAGGTTTAGGAATTTTCCTTTTCTCCTTTTTGTCTCCTTCACTGTACTGTAGAAAGCAAACAGGCTTTAAGGTCCAGGAGGGCCAGCTCATAACTCAAAAACTGATATAACTCTGTTGAGATTGATTTACATCTCTATGTAGAGGCACTGTTAGGTACTGTATCTTAAAAGGTAGGTCATTGTCCTTGAAGGAACTTTCTAAACAGCGATGCAACAAAAAGCAGACACATAAAAAGACATTTACAACAAAAGGGACTAGAAACAATGATAACTCCTTAAAAGACTTTTATTACTTTTTAACGTTGTGAGGGATTTTTTTGCTTTTTTTTTTTTTAGTAGTTTGTTTGTTTGTTGTTTGTTTGTTGTTTGTTTCTTGTTTGTTTTCCCCCCCTAGGCTCTCAAATGGGCTGCCAAAAAAATGATAGTTCAAATTTTCACAGGGCAAAAATCACTCATATGAATATAAGAAGATACAGCATCATTCAAGTAAGATAAAATTAGGTTTAAATACCAAATTAGGCAAGAAAAGGGGAAGAGTGAAAATATGAAATAATCAGTAAACAGTCTGGGATAATCAAGGTAGAATCAAGCCCGCTCCTCACTGAAGCTGTAATCAGCCTTTATAAAACAAATGTTTGTCTTTTGGCAATGCAAATGACTACATTCCAAACTTCTGTCTCCAGTGGGACAGTGTTTAGCTGTGTGTCTATAGGAGATGGGCAACTGTGCCTATAGGTACCTAAATTGTGGACCTACACCTCAGTGTCTTGTTTTCAGATATGATGAAATCTGCTGCTGTCACTGATTCCTTATTTCGGCACTACTGAAGTTCAGCATCCCTCTGTGCAGTCAATCAGTCTGTCTTCCAATTCATCTTTGCATTATGGGGTGAGGTAAGAATGACTACCTGTAAGCATCCAGCCATTCTACTCTTGCAACTACTAGTTAGTCCCTGTGCCTGTTCTCCAATGGGATTATTTTCTTACTTTTATTTCTAAATTATGGCTGCAACCTTCAGATAAAAAAAAATAATTACTTTGCATTGATAATCCCATTTTTTAACAGTTTTTAGAATATTAGAATGAATTATTTTCATAGTACAGAGCTGTATATGTATACATTTACTTACTGCAGCATAAAATTAGTTAACTGAAAGAATCTGAGTGTTTGAAGTCGAAACCTAATCTCTATATATGATTAGTTCAAATTTTTCTCCTCTGTACATTATTTGCATTCATCTTCACTAAGATTCTTTTGCTTATGTTGCAACTGTAAGTTGAGTTAAATCCTTCTGATATTCTTCATTTTCCCTATTAGATTTGCCTAGTTAGACTCAGCCTCAATAATTTTGCATTCTCTTTCTCTCTTCCACCTCTTTATTCACCTGCTCTTCTAGGCGAGCAGTAAACATTCCTCCAAGACCCACAGGGCATCTGCATTTTAACCTACTTCTCTTGCTTTCTCCTGACCTACCACTGATCTTTTTGTGTCACCTCATATCTGCAGCATCTTTCCTGCTATGTCCCAAGTAGTACATTGCTGTGGTCTGATCTGGCGTTTGCCTCTCCAGGCAGTCTTTGACCGCATTCTCCACCAAAAATGTCTTGGATTTGTTCTGGGCTAATTTTCTCTCACCCCCCACACAATTGCTATAAGTTGAGAGAAGGTTTATGCAGACAAAAGATATATGACTGGGGAGAATAATATTAGAAGTTATTACTAGTAAGATAAAAACTAAAGAACTATATCTACAACAATTCTAATTAGGCAAAAATGTTATGTATTTACAAAAATACCCCTCCCCCCTTTGTATCAGTTCAGGAGGAATAGCAGTCTCTGTTCCATTTCCGGAGCTACAGGTCTTTTAAATAACTTTGCAGCACTCAAAACTTCTTCTTCTATTGTCTCTAGGATGACAACTCCAATTCGTTGCAGCTAGAACTGTTTCTCTCTTTCTTCTATGGCAGCCTCAGGGCTGGGCCTACCCCCCTCCTGAGCTAAGACTGGAGGCTGAGGGATTACCCAGGCCCTGTAGGGTCTTCCAAGGACTGCAAGGAGACACTTGCCTACCATGGATCTTCACCACAGGGTCACAGGGGATAATGGCTTTTGAGTCCATCCCTTTTTCATGTGGGGTCTCGCTTCACGAGAGACAGTCTTTGATGGAGCTCTCTATTGTGAGTCACCTTAGGGAACAGTTCTTCCATTCTCTGCTGTCCTTTAGGGTCACAAATTCAGCTGCACCAGCATGGATCCCTCACCAAGATCCCAAGCCTACCTGGGCCGTCTCACTCCAGCACAGGTTTCTCTCTCTCCGAGGGCCACAGGTCTCCAGCAAGACTCTGTTTCATCTTGGGCCTCCCACGGAGTCACATCTTCTTCATGCACTCCTCTGCTTCGGCGTGGGCTCCTTCATGAGCTGCAGAGGGGGCTCTCCACTCCCCAACAGTTTTCCACAAGTCGCAGGGATTTTAGTTTTCAGTCTCTTCCCTGCTGAAGGTGAGGGGGGCTGGAGAGAAGGACTTCCCCCACCTTTAGCAGCTTTTCTCCTCTCACTCCTGCTGCTGCCAGCTTTGACCTTGGAGGTCCCTTATCTCTGCCTGGAATTTCTTCTACAGTATGTCTTGTCCAGGCAGTTTTTCTCTAAAGTTTTTTGTCTCTACTATTGCATCTGCCCAACCACCTTCCCTTCCATTTTCTTAAATATGTAGTTGGCAGAGGCGTTACTAAAACTTTTGATTGGCTTTTTCTCCAGAAATCTATGTGGAGAAAACCATTTTCAGCCCCAGAGGAGGCTGGGGGCAAACCCATGACACACGTTCATTAAACTATGTAGGCTACTGAACATGCAATGTGCTTTGCACTGTAAAACCCCAGAGACCATGACATCCAGATTCAGAAGCAGCAGATCTCCAAGGCCCATATATTTCTGAATTTAAGTGAGGATAAAGTGAGGGCAAACACAGTGCAAAAAGGAGTTTCACAGTTCTCTGCAAAAGCAAATAAACACACACACACACATGCAAAACCTCCCTGTTTCCTGACTTATGTGATTCTCCTTAAGCTAAGCAGCTTCCAAGACTGTCAGAAGCTCATTAAAATCATGGAACTGTGACAGTGAGAAGTGGTAGAGGTGAGCACAGCAAGGGGTAAGAGCCCAGAGAAATGAGCTCACAGGTGGCTGAAGTAAGGACTATTAATAGGCCTCTGAGAGAGTGAGATGTGACCTCTGAAATAAACTCTGGTAGTAAAAAAGGAGAGGCAAGGTTGATATAAATACATGTATAGCATTTGACTTGAAAGAATGTTTTGTCAGCACTGCATTTTAATCTGTGTTTCAGTTATTCACTGTTTCTTTGGAAATTTTTTTACACTAGAAGGTTTATTTTAAATTTCTGAATTTTTTTCTTACAAAATTTTTGCACTTTCAATTAAGGAGAGAATTTAAATTGCTGACAATTAGCTTAATTGAAGTGAAAACCTGAGAAGATCCTGGGAGGAGAGAATTTCCCTGGTGAGCCTTGTGAAACACAGCTGGGTTTAAAAGACAGGATTAGAAGTGAGTATTCAAAACATCCAGGAAATGTGTCTGACAAGGAAACTTTGGTAGCCCAGCAGGACAAAGTTTTGCAGAGGTTACAGCTCACATTTTAAAGTGCTGCAAATCTTTGAAACCTGCTCAAATTAAGCTTATCAAAACTAAAGGAGTCTTTGTTAGGAGGAAACAGTGAGTCTATCCTGGGAAGGCTGAAAGGGAACTCATACCTGTGGAGGGAAGAATAGTGTGGAAAAATGCCAGATCTCTAAGTTTTGCAGACCTAAATATGACCATATTTTTTATTTTGCTTTCACATTCTCCCTTAAAGAAAGGTGACATTACAAAAAGCAGACTAAATGGCTGAATGGAGACAGAAACTTCCAAAAGGATTTCAGCTTAGGTGATCAATAAGGAAATGAAACTAGTAAATGGTTTGGAGTGAAAAAGAGTCAAAATGGGCTCAGGAGGCACATGAAAGTGCTTGTCACATAAGCAGTTATTTAACTGCAAAAGTTGTGCTCTCATTGCTGATGTACAGCCAGCCAGCCTTTGCAGAATGGTTAAAAGAACCAGAAAAGCGGGTGTCTAGAAGCAGTCTATAAGCAGAACATGCTTCATGGACTCTTTGAGGAAGAAACGCCTTCGTGTTGCTGACATGTGATGACAGTTATACCATGATCAGAAAATACACTGAAATCAAAAATCTACTCACAACTGTGGGCAGTAGAAATTGACCATGAGAAGGCGACTAAATATTTTCTATTTTTTGGCATATTCATTGTTTTCTCCACTATTTTAGATATGGAAGACAGCATTTACTGAATTGAAATTCAGCTTTTTAACAGTTCTAGGGATTTTCCTGTGAGTGAGTAGAGCATGCATTTTTTTCACTGGTTTTTTTTTCAGGTTGTTTCAGTCTCAGAGTGACTTACAGAAGTATTCTTCCTTGCTCCAAAGTTAAAACAAAACAGCTGTAAATTGTTGGCTTGACTTTTCCTTTAAAAGCACTTGAGAATGCCATTCAAGCCAGGCTCATCAAGAAATTGAATAGTGAGATGTAAGTAGATTTTCTACAGCTAACCTTTGGCAGAAGATGAAATTAACGTTGAGGGCCAACACTTAAAAGGTGAGCTGGGCTATCATTTAAGAATGCAGCAATTTCTCCTCACCTTCACTGGTTCATCTACCAAGAAGTAAAACTTTACTGAAATGTAAAAGAGAGGACTCTGGTTGATGGGGTGTTGCAGATGGATTTGGCACATACAGATACTAGTACTTAGTCTTACAATTCAAAATAAAATCTCTTTGGCGTTTAAGGTTTAGAAATAAAGGAGAGCAGTTTCAGGCAGAGGAGGGGATGCAAGTTAGCATATGAAAAGTGATGAAAGGCAAACCAAATTCACTGCTTCGATAAAAGCTGGAGGTATGGTGGGTCTGCACAATCCCTGTATGTTCTCATTCTGAGACAGAGTCCTGTTGGTCAGGAACTGGAGTTATCCAGCATTGTCAAGCACACGCTTAACAAGAAAGTGGTACATCGCAGATAACGAGAGTGACAAGGAACACAGCTTTTCCTGCTTATAGTGTATGTTAATGTCCTTTATGCTGGAGTGAGTATGAAACAGTGTTATAGGACTAGGTTAGATCTGTTGAGTTTGATGAGTTTTCTCTTTCTGCTCCTCATGATGCTGCTTGTGCCTTAACAGAGCATGAGATGCAGGGCACTAGAGTGGCTGTGTTACAAAATAAGGCTAACGTGTCACATAGTTGTTAATTTATAAGCTAACTTTGAAAAAATTTAAGAATATACTGTATAGATTTTTCAGATTTCAGTAATGTTTCAGTAGCTGACAAAATAATCTATCTTTGAAAAAAGGGAAGTTATTTCTCCAGGACAGAGAAGAAATGAAAAAAACCCTGACCTATCATCTCCTACTCCCAGTATGATGTCATTCAAGTTGATTAATGTAAGCATTGTAGTTCACTGCATAGAGCTTTGACATCCAAGCAAGCTGCCTTGTTTTGTTATTGATTGTACTATTTTGTTTTGCTTATTTTAACTTGATGCCAAGGCCACTAGGCAGATGATAAAATGACAATACTAACAAACCATTGCTCTGAAAAGTCAGTGAGAATTAATTACAGAAATTTTCTTTGGTTTAACTTTAGAAATACTGACTAAGTTTCTTGATGTGTCTGGTGCAAGTCTCATGTATCTGCATGAATTATTATATTTTGGACTGGTCTTCCCTAAATACAAACCTAGAGGTGATCTTTTTACAAAGTGTTTTTGTTTTCGACAGACATTTCATACAAAAAGCAATGAGAATGTCCCCTCTAGAAAAATCCTGATATACAAAGACACTTGTTTTGATCTCTACATTAGACTATATAAATTGTTCAGACTTTTCTAAAGGGTCTTCTATCTAACCATTATGTGATCTTTTGTCGTCTACTATAAACTCTGCATCCCATCTATTTCACTTACTCTATTTTGTGGGCTGTGAAGACATGATAGTTTTCAGAACAGAAGCAATACTAATGGAAAGCAATTTTTGGAGCTATAATGTCCATCTGTATCTATTGCAATAACCATCATGTGTGCCACAGCATGCCCTAAAATTAATGTCACCTGTAATGTATTTCTGAATGTTAGACTGGTTAAATTTTTGTGTGTACGCACAGTGTGATCAGTCTGGAACACCTCCAAGGGAATTGGTGTTTCTTGGTGTGAGGAATTCCCTATTTCAGAGACAAGATGGATTAGCTAAACTTGTACAGGTTTGGCTCATTTCATGAAAAAAGTGAGTGGACAGTAGATATCAACTATGCTGTATTTCCTGACAGGGTTTCAAGTACCGACTTCTACTTACGCAAAATTTTGTAAATAGTTTACCTTTCACCTCAACTGTAGGTATGAAAGGGAATTAACAAAACCCATGAAAAATTATAAATTGCAAAAAAAAAAAAAAAAAAAAAATCAGAGGGATACTTGTTACCAAGGTATATGAAATATAACCTCAAGTCAGCAGTTGTCAACCTTTCTCAATATCAGAGAAGTAAGAAAAGATGTCATGAAGGCTGCTTCCAATCTTAACAAGAAAATTTTTATATCCTACAATGTCTTAAAGTGCTACTGGTGTGTAAAGACACTGAAGGGAGTAAGAAATGAGAATTAATTAAAATTTGGTCATTTTAGTTTTCCTCTTTTTTTCCCCTAATATTTTACTTGTAATAGTATTTCATATCTTACACTGGGATTGTAATACATATGCTGAGCATAACATTATGGACTTGATATTATTTAGTGTGTCAGAGTGCTGCATCAAAGAATAATATGTCACTTAAATGCCTATATGTCCAATTCCTTTATTTATTAATTCTGTTAACTGCAGTATGGAAGTATTGTGTGTACCTTACTGGCACCCTTTCACCACAGAGCATCTGAAGACTGTACATACTCACATACATAATGTTAGTTACCCAGTGGCAGTGTACAGAATAAATAGTGTAGCAGAAAACATTCAGGTGAAACTTTCCCATTGTATCTATACTAGGTTTCCATGTCAGGTTGGCTTCTGTTACAAGAAAAATAATAATCAGTTCCTACTGGGGAAGAAAAAAAAAAAAGTTAAAAGATATTTTACAGGGACAGGGTGCTAGGTCTTGAGCATTTTGGTAGATGAGAATGAATCTGAGAACAATAGACTGGGATGTGTGTAGCTGTATTGGGCTTACATGTCAGGTAGCAGGGAGGATGCAGGGGTGACCAGAAACTGCCTCCCTGTCAGACAGAGACAGTTCCAGCTGGCTCCGAGATGGACCCTCCACTGGCCAAGGCCAAAACCATCAGACGTGGTGGTAGTGCCTCTGCGGTAATGTATTTAAGGATAAAAGAGACTACTCAACACCCTCTGGGAGAAAGGAATGAGAATATGTGAGAGACACCAGTGTGTCTGCGGTCTACAGGCACTAAGGTCAGTGGAGAAGGAGGGCTTAGAAGTGCTCCAGGCACTGGATCAGCAATTCACCTGCAGCCGGTGGTGAAGACCATGGTGAGATAGCTGTGCCCCTGCAGCCCATGAGGGCCTATGTGGGAGAAGAGATCCACCTGCAGACTGGGGAGGATCCCACGGCAGAGCAGGTAGATGAGCCTGGAAGGAAACTGCAGTACAGGAGAGCCTGCACTAGAGCAGGCTCCTGGCAGGACCTATGGCCCCATGGAGAGAAGAGCACATGCTGGAGCAGGTTTGCTGGCAGGATCTGAGACCCCACAGAGGACCCTGTAGGCTGATGCAGCCTGTTCCTGAAGGACTGCACCCCATGAAAGGAACCCACACTGGAACAGTTTGTGAAGGACTGAATCCTGTGGAAGAAAACCCACACTGGAGCAGGGGAATGAGGAGAAATGAGTTGCAGAAACAAATTACTACAATGCCCATTCCCTGTCCTCCTCCGTGGTTCACAGGGTGAAGGAAGTAGAAGATCTGGGAGTGATGGTGCTCTTAGATTTGTTCTTATTTCTCATTACCCTACTCGGATTCATTGGTAATAAACTAAATTAAGTTCCCTAAGTCAAGTCTGTTTTGCCCATGATGGTAATTGCTAAGTAATCTCTCCCTGTCATTCCCTTGACTCATGAGCTTTTTGTCGTGTTTTCCTCACTTTGTCCTGCAGAGAAGCAGAAGCGATAGAGTGGCTTGGTGGGCATCTAGGGCCTGCCAAAGTCAACCCAACACAGCAGTTAGGTGTTCTATAGTGCCGCACACTGTCTTCAATGTACCTAATGGTGGGAGTAGCTCTACACTCTGAGCAAAACTGAGCACTACAATACCTGGAAATGTCTGGGTTGGTGCAGAATGCATGGCACTGTCTCACTCTCTGATGAAGAGTTTCCTAGACATACTTTTTCTGTTGTAAAATGAGTGGAATTTAGAACATATTACCCAGTTATACTTCAGTGAAACTCTTTGCTTCATTGCCTCCTGGATGAATATATTTTCCCTGTGGTAGTTTCCAGAGCCCTGATTCTGACTAAGAGACTGTTGTATTACACTGCATTATGTAGGGTGACATTTCCTATAGAGAGAAGGTGACATTTAAAGATCTCAGTCCTGCAGAAATTTACACTTGTGCTTGTTTTTTGAACCGCTTAAGTGACACTAACTTTGTAAAGTTAAAAAGGTGGAGAAAGCCCTGAGGAACAGAGCCTACTTCAGTAATTATTAATAAAAGTTCAAAAGATGCAATAGAGAGTAACCGGGAGCGACTGACTGTTGGTTGCGGTAACATAATTGTGCCGTGCCTGACTAGTTCAAGAAGCATTTGGATGTTACTTTCAAACACGTGGTGTGACTCTTAGGGATGGTCCTGCGCAGGGCTAGGGCTTGGACTCAGTAGTCCTTGTGGGTCCCCTCCAACTCAGCATATTCTGTGATTCTGTGACTGACCTCAAAGTTTTAGAAACCCGTGTAAAATGCTGCTACTGAGAGAGGGTTCCAGTTGTGGGTTGGTAAGCAGTGTTGTAACTGTAGCAGGCAGTACTCGAGAATGACTGCAAGAAATACAAGAAATTTTAATGATACAAAAGTCCAAAATTACAAAAGTTACCTAGGAATGATACAAGTTACTTGGGAACGATACAGGGTTTGCTGCAAAGATGCCACAAAAACCTTTTCTGCACCATCATTTTATAATGGATTTTCCATAATTAGAAAAAGCTGCCACAGAAAAGTTTTTAAAGCTTTTTCAAAATACTTGGATATATACTGTTTATCCTGCACTTCTGTCAGTCTCCCTTACAATTTTAATCAGTCACACCAGAAACGAGGAGGCAGAAACTTTATCTTGTAATACATTTTGACAGTCTGAAATATGTCATTTTTCTTCATATATGTAGGTGCTAACATCACATGTCTGTTACCTTAGTATTTACTAAACCCAAAAAGAGAAGGATTTTCAGATCTGCAGAGGTTTGATACATCTGTGATTAGCCCCAATAGTTCATGATATACCAGATGTGAAGTCTGTCCTCCCTCTAGATCTTTCCTATTGCCTATGTTGCAATGTCTGCTAGTAATCTGTAATTAAAGGAGTTACTGAGGATTTGGGTAGTAGTTTCAAAACCAGAGAGTGTCTTGAAAAGTGTCATCACAGTGCTTCTGTGCTCTCTGTCCTGGATTAAGAAACTGAAGCAAGCGATTGAGTCTTAATTTCTTGAGGTGTCTTCTGAACTGTAAAACTGATGCAGCTATCAGCTCAATATGTTACACTGGACATGCTGAGGCTAACCCATCTTCCAGCGAGTCTTGGTTTAGGGTACACAAGTGTAATTGTAAGTCAGCTTCTTCCCCATGTTTAGATGGAGGGTAGGATCTCACTCCAAATTGTTGTGTCAGGAAGTTACACCACTTATCTATGACCTGCACATAATGGAGATAGTGTCACCCATCTTAGATCTAGAGGATATCTCAGACAGATATGTCAGAGAAGCCATTTAATCGGGTTGAAGCTGTTGGAGGTCCACTTCATGTGCTCAAAATACTGTAGTTCTTCCAGTGAATGTGTTGAAATTGCACTTCACAGAACTGGCATTGCCAAATATGCGGACAAGCAAGTATTTCGAAAAGCATGCAGCAGCTTAATACAGTTCCAGAATCAATAACTGTTCCTTAACAAGTGTGTTTACAGCCAGTTCCAGCACCTCTACTGTTGAGGAGGTAAAAAGCAATCAGGTAAAAGTGTAATTCTCTTTCACTGGATAGAAAACCCTACGTTATGTATACCTTAAACCAACGCCTCCTTGGGCTGCTCAGGGTGAAATCATAAACAGTATGACTTCTCCATGGATTCAGTGTGCACATGAAAGCTAACACACTTGATTTATGTGGAACCATACCTGAGACTTCTGCAAGCAAAAGCTTTCACTTGGTACCACATTAATAATATTACTGTTAATCTAATGTAACTGCAGTGGTAAGTAGGTACATCAAAAATGTTCCTGGGTGTTTGTTCGTGAAATGCAATTAATGCAAGATCAGCTTAAATACTCTGGGGAACGACTGATAGCATTCAAACTGCAGGTAAATGTGTAATCAGTTTGTATTGAATCTGTACCTATACCAAGACTTACAGCAGTGACAGGGATGTCAAGAGAAAATGAAACACTCAAAATTGGATGGTGAAGGCAAACACACTTATAGCCCTCTCCCTTCTTACCTGCTTTAGGAGTTAAGAGAGACTAAGAGATATTTACCAGCTTTAA
>NW_020955634.1:40013-45361 GCF_003031625.1 Empidonax traillii | reverse complement strand
CTTTTTTTTTTTTTTTTTTTTTTTTTTTTTTTTTTTTTTTTTTTTTTTTTTTTTTTTTTTTAATGATCTTTAGTATTTGTTATGCAGTGCTTTGTAGAAAGGATTATTGGAAAGAGAATTCTAAGGGAACAACTGCCAAGCTTGGTCCCTGTCATGCTTTCTGGAGTTGATTATTGGCCCCTCAGTATCCAATATTTTTGTTAATTGGTGAGATTTTGGAAGAAATAAATACTAATTAGCTACCTTTTTTCTTTCTGGGATGTGTATTAGGATATAAAGAAAAGACATTTCATCCACTATGTTTTGTCTTTATTCTCATCAGTGCATGCTGGCACTCCCATATTCCTTGAAAGTTCTGGGTATACAAAATAGATGACCATACATAAGAAATTTTTGCATGCCATCGGCATGTAATGGAACATATGAATCACATCTGGTTGCCTACATGGCACTGAAAATTACTTGGTGATTTATTTTAGTCACATTTACTCTTTTACTGTGAGGTTATATATTCACAGGAAAGAAGACTTCCCTCATGCAGCAGATAGTAAAATACCAGCTGAAGTCATGGGTAAAAGCTTGTGAAATTTGTGTTGGATTAACTTCTTATCAAGAGCAGTATAAGGATTTTCTTAGGTTGGGTAAGCATTCCTTCTGACCCAGTGATTATTCCCTGTTTATGACTCTTTGAGCGAAAGACTAACAAGAGTTTGAAAAAACATGTTAAACCTCAAATAGAAGTGGGTCCAAACATCACAATTCTGAAATATATCAAAGGAAATACCACTGACACATCACTTCCTAAGTCATTGTTTAATTTAACACAGTTTAAAGACAGATATCTAAAAAGCACTAGTGTGGGCACTGTTCCTAGTAAGCATCCAGTGATTAAGTTTTGATAAGGACAGTCTGCCCAGTGACCTACGAATGAAACACGGCACTTTTCTGTATCATAGTTTCAGAACTTACGAAGAACCAAGGTTTTAGTTTATTCCATGCTAAAATAAGAATCCTATATGCATGGCACTTGCAATTCTTTCTGAAGCCTTTGCTGAGCTCTTATATATGTTGTTTTTTACAACTCTGTTAGGCCTTTTGAAGGTACATAATATAGAATGCACTATAGCAGTAGCATGAGTCAGCTGTGGTGATGAATTTGAAGCAAAGATTTGTTGACAACCAGAACAAATGGCCACATCAGTCTTGGCATTTTATATAAGCTCAACAGCATTTAGTTCCAAAGCCTTAGAAATTGGGCAAGGGCAAGCATATTGGTTGTCATGACCACCATTTCAGACAATGTTTGTTTTTCCCTGACAGATATTGGTAAAGCACCAGGAGACCATTTTATTAACATTCATTTTAACAGCTCTGCACATCTTAGCACACCTTATGCAGTGTTGTAGAGACCAGGAATTGTGTGTTGAGTTCAATCCTGCACTTGTTAAAGCCTTTGTAAGAAATGGATGCCTTTGAAGATTGACACACAATTAAAGATCAAATGGAATATGCAGGAATACCCCTAAAGTATCATAACAGGAAACAGAGGACGGAAGGAAAGGAAGAAACAATGGTTCAGGTTCCCAACTAATTCTACTTACTGGTCATGAGAGCAGGAGTTTGGCTTTAGACACCAGTAAATGGCTTACTGACATCTGAATGGTTTATTTTTCTTGCTTCTAGACTTGTAGAGAGAAAGAAGGAAAAAAAGAGAGGCAGGAAAAAAAATTTGCCAAAGGAATTACTTGTTAAGGGGAAGGAGGAAGCAAATTTAGATTTCACAGATAAATAAGGACAGAGAGAGAGAGAGGGAGAGGGAGAGAGAGGGATGTGTTCATTTGGTGTTTCAGCTCATTATCCTGCTTGAACCACTGCAGGAAGAGATATTTGAAGTCTGACAATTAGAGGCAAAGATTTAGAATTAATTCTGTGCCCTCCTTACCAATAAATGTAAACACCTTCCTCTCAGAAAGGAGAGCATTTGTAAGGTTAATTTCTCTACTTTGTCCATTGTTTAATAAGTCACTGGCATCATGATAATGTGACTTGCATTGCCACAGGAGATCATCATGTTTGTTTCCTCTGAAGAGTGTTTTGAATATAGAATTCTATTATTATTATTTGTCTTATTATATTTGTAATGATGCTTGCATTTTGAAAACTTTCCTAGGATCTTCCTCCTATACCAGTTGTGGCGCTTTTGTTTTGTGATGGATTATTACTTTTATGTATCTTTCCTCCTTTATACTATTAAGGATGAGGTAATCTTTAAAGCCAGGTGGATGCCCGAGGACTAATTATTTGCAAGAAGTTCCCCTTCTTGATGGTATTTATAAGAATGTTTAGAAGTTGTGTTTTCTGAATTATTCTTACTTGAAAAATTCGGCAAGTACAGTATATTTTATAGCATTATCCCTATACTTAGGTGGTAACTCACCAGTTCTCCAGATAAAATTCTTAATTCCTAATGAGCTGAAGTAATTTTCCTCTCTTGTTCTTTTAGATGAATGGTTTTACATTCTGACAGAAGTCCAGTTTCAACAGAAAACAGGTCGTGTCCTACATGGGTTTGAATCCCTTCAGGCAAGGGATTCACCTACTCATGTGGTGAGTGCTCCAGCCAGTCGGCTCTTATGGGAAAGGTGAACAGTACCAGTATGATCTACAGCTTCTGTCTTATAAAAATCAAGGTACAAAATCATTAGGTATCATTAGGTATCTCGACATTCTGCACCATACACACACACCTTAGAGACCTGGGGACCTGAGCTCTAGGTACAGCAGCTTTTTAAGCATATGCTTGGTGTTGCCTGCTGGCTAACAGTGCAGAAATGTTGATTTTCTACACTGACTGAAAGAGAAAAGTCTTGTAAGAATGGTGATTTCTCTTAAAATATGAGGTATCTCTTCTCTCACATGCTCATCAGTCATGCCCTTCTTTAGATTTTGTAGTGTAAAAAGTATTAAAAAAGAATCAATGGAAAGAGAGAATCTTTAAATTTCATTTTAATGAAACCTACTGGTTTTCTCATCTCTTTCCACTGTCAGTGGCATCTATGGCCTCTTATAACCTTGTTTACCTCTTATTCTGACAAGTGCTCTCTGCTTTGCCAATCAGGTCCTTTGTAACTGTCTGCTTTCTCAGTTCTAATGGAAAGTCAGCCTGTTATGCGGAGATCATTAAATCTGTTCTTTCTTATGTTTCTTCTTTTTCCCCCGTTTCTTTGGCATGAAGAGAACTTTGCAGAAGTCTCTGGAAAGGTGTCAAAACTTCAACCAATTTATTTACTTGTTTATAAAAATTCAAATAAAAAGAATACATTATTTACAATAGCTGAAAATGATCTTAATGATAAAAAAATGTATGCCGACATCTCCCCCTCCCAACATTCTTTCAAGACTCTGTAGTCTGTGAACTTGATGGTTGCCAAGGTGAATGTTTGTCACCTTCTATGTAATTTTTTTCCTCTCTTTGATTTTATACGGTTTTTTGCAGCTGTTAAATTTCTGCATCTTCTCTATCACAGACATCTTGGAAATCAACATAGCACTTTAATGGTTTTCTGCCTGCTCTTAAAAGTTTGGAGCTACATGATTTTTTTTCCTGTTTGTTTTTGTATTAATCATAATTTTTTAAGTGACTATGAATAAGTCCTGTATTAAACCACTTTTAAGAACAGCTGCATTAATCCAAAATGATGTCTTTGTTTACTTATGAAGCTGGTTTTTTTTTCTTCCTTCACTAAGGTCTATTTCTAGTACTTTGAACTCTATAATGAAATTACATACACAGGGAAAGGCAAACTTAATTATCTTAACTAGACTGCTGTGGGCTCAACTGTGAGGGCTCTGGCATCTCAGCTCCAGCATAAGCTGAGAGCACATGCTGTCATTTAAGACTGCAGTCCAACATGCCAGGCAGGCATAGCTCTGCTGGCTGTTCATGTTATTTGAGACACATTTAAAACCTGATCTTACATACACCAGGGAGTCGATGGGAAACTTTAATGAAACTCTAGTGTCCAGAGATGTAGAAGCAAACATATATAGCAGGATACGCAGGGTTAGAGCATTGCAAATCCACAAGGGAGATTTTTGAATTTCTATTAAATTCTGATTTGTTTGTTATTTTTGTTTGCTCTTTTCCCATGATTTACTTAAAATGTTGTCTTTATAGCATACATATGTACAAGCTGAAAGTTCTATGAGAAAGTAGTTTAGTTGAAATTTCAGTTGTTGAAGTTCAAAATCTTTAATTTTAATATTTTTATATATGCCTCTGTATATCATAGGAAATTTAATCAGGAGGCTTGGTTGGTTGAAATGTGATCATTTGTCATATTAAACCTAAATGATTCATTTTGGGACAGGTGTCTGCCTCATGAATTTTGCATCTATTTCTTGAAATATGTTTTCCTGATTGATTTGTTTGAGACACTTTTTCGCATCTAAGCTAAGTATTCCTGACTCTGGAGCTCTTGGCTGCTCCAGGCTGAGAGAGTTCTTGTGCCTTTCTTTTCTCAGTGTTGACCATTATTTCTCACCCTGTTGAAGACTGAGCATGTGTTACCAAAGTGAATTTAGGTTTGGATTAAATGACATTTTCCATTTGTCAGGGGTTTTTTGACAAGCATCACATGTGTTTCTCACATACCCCAACTCTTTATGCAATTCATTCATGGCTCTGGCTACTTCTATGCAAGGAATGCAACATAAAAAAACCTTCCCACTGAAATTTTTTGTAGGCTCAGGCAATATTTATTTACCACAAACCTGTATTCCTTCATTCTCTATCTTCCACTAACTATATGAAAACAAATTAATACAGTGGGGGTTTTTTTTGTGTCTGTTTGTTTGTTTGTTTTTGGTTGGGTTTTTGTTTGTTTTTTTTTTAAGAAACAAATCTATACAATGAAATTCACTAACAACTTAGGGGTTTTTTTGTTTTGTTTTGTTTTGGTTTTGTTTTGTTTTGTTTTTTATGGAGGAGTTTGTCCCATGCTTTTGCTTTTCTGACTATGAGAAACAGTCAGGTACTGGGACAGTGCAGATTAAGTTTCTCAAGACAGCACAAGCAATAATGAAGCTTTCACTTGATTTTGTTCTTATTGTGCTTGTACATCTCCACTGCGCTTGCAGTGTTCCTACAGATTTTCAAGCAAGCTTATACCTATGCCCCTTTTTACCTATAGTGTAAGGGCATGGAACAGGGACTTAATACAGTCTTACAATATTTTGGACCCCACATCCCTTACCTGAAAGTTTTCAAGGGAAGGAAAAGGATTCAATGGACAGTGGCAAAACTTATACATGCTGTGAATCACCTTTGATCTGACACATTCTGGTTA
>NW_020955634.1:5037-39937 GCF_003031625.1 Empidonax traillii | reverse complement strand
CTTTTTTTTTTTTTTTTTTTTTTTTTTTTTTTTTTTTTTTTTTTTTTTTTTTTTTTTTTTTTTTTTTTTTTTTTTTTTTTTTTTTTTTTTTTTTTTTTTTTTTTTTTTTTTTTTTTTTTTTTTTTTTTTTTTTTTTTTTTTTTTTTTTTTTTTTTTTTTTTCTCTCTTGGAATGTTTTTCCTATTCTTTTAAACTTTGATTTCTGGGGATAAATGATAAATGAAGAAATCACTACTACATTTTTCAGAAACAGATTGAGGTGCATGTAAAGACCTTTTAAGTGTCAGGTTCCTCCCCATATCGACAGTGCTATACTTCCTAAAAGCCCATGTCTTTAAATTAGAGAAGGTTGAACACAGTTACTTAGGAGCTATTGTAAGATATGAAGGCAGATTTTATTCTGGGAAAAGTGACTGCACTGATCTGGCCTAAAGAGTGGCCCAGGCAGATAAACAGGTGAGTGACTTTTTTCCAGGATAGATGGTGCTGAGTTTTTTGTGCCTTACATTAAGCAAACTCATTGCTAATAGGAAATAATTGTAGAGATCATTTCAAACTATGCAAGGAGAGAGAGAAGGGAGAAGCTGGAATGGGAAGTTCACCAAACAGATTGTCTACAGCCAGTCTTTCATCATCATCCCTTTACAAAGAATGTGTACTCATGTATGCTAGAACCATGACCCTGTGGTGGAAGGATCAAAGAATAGGGTGCCAACAATTCCCACTCCTGTACAAAAATAGAAAAAAATTCCTGTGGTTCCTAGACACGGCTTAAGAAACACCACAAAATGAACAGGCAAGTCTGTGTAGTGCCATCAGTGCTTACAGGCATAAATTAAAATTTCAGTGTGAGTTACTAATAGGCCTTTGTTATTATTTTTAATTGTGAATGCATTTGGCATTTCTTCAAGTCTGCAGATGATAAGATTTGTCCTTCTCCCTTTTATTATTTAATTAGTAACATGCTCATGCCATTCTGTTTCTCAGACTCCTACATACTATTGAAGTATTTGAGGTACAGCTCTGGAAAAAAATTGTGTGCATATTTTTTAAATGTTCCACTGCAAGTAAAGACTTTATTTCAATTGGAAATAAAGCCTGATCTTCCAATCTAAAAGAGGAATTAATTGAGCTTAATTGGGGGTGACATTTGCTTAGTCTGCTGAAAATCCTTATGATTTCAAAGCCCAAGAAAGGCCAAAATAGGAGAAAGAATATTCCTAAAAATATCATTTGTATTTCCATCATTGACCAGGCCTGTAGTTGCTTTTCTGACCTTTATATTTAGTGTAATTCAATACAGCTACTCTAAAGGTTGTTTGCAATGAAACTGTGTTGGTGGAGCAGTTCTTCCCTTAACAAGAAGTGAATTTCTAGGAGCAGAAACTAACTGAACAAGGAAGGAGATGGCCTAACAGAACTGAATTTTCTTCCCCCTCTGCACAACCTGATGTGGAGCATGTTTGTCTGATGAGAAGAGGGAAGAGAAGCTATCTAAATTAGCAAGGGTTATGCATCATTCAACAAAAAATATGAGCTGTCAGGATATATGCACTCCAACATAGTGACTGTTTCAGATGTTCGCATCCCTGGCTTTGGAATGTACCACGCTATGAATCCTGATTTAGAATGAGCAGCTCTGTAGTTTGAGGACAAAAGCCTAAAAATCTTCTATTTTGTACTCACAGTTATTCCATGTAGCAATTTTGAAGGTGATAATAAGGTAGACAATTCAGAACTATTTAAAATCTAAAGTCATGCCCTAAGAAATAATCCAATTAGGTTTTAATAGTAATGTACGATTGGGTTCTTTTTTATTATTTTATGGTTTTGAGTCTTCAGAATTAATTCTTGTAATATATTCTAATATATTCAAGTTTTTACTCTTCAGATGTATATTAAAAATTCCTCTTTATTTTTAATTGAGTTTAAGATTTTTGGTAATAGCCCACTTCTTGACGTAATATAAGAAGCATTTTCAAATGTCACATGACTTAAAATGAACATAATGACTGGGAAAAAACTGAAGACAAACTACTTGAAAAAAAGTCTAGTCAGGTGCAGGAATTCTAGCTCTATGTGCCAGTAGGAATAATGGGAAAAGCACCTTCATTACTTTAAAATGGAATTTTGTTAGTTTATGAATATGATTGGGTTGAGTAAGGTGTAACTTTGTTTATTTCTTATTCCAAGCATTACTGGACTAACATAGAATAGTGCAGGAGGATTGTATATTTTCTGCATAAAATTTGAAAAAGGATTAAGACTCAGCTTAAAAAATATCCACATATTGAAACCAGTAAATGCTGCTAAGTTCCTGCCATGGAGTTCTGGTGTACCTGCTTATGGAGGGGAACATCTGGGAAGGAAGGATTCTCTGTCTTGAAGCTGGAGAAGAGATTTGTCTTTGAGAAGAGTTTTCAGATCTGCAGGTTTTTTATGATTTATATGCCACTGGCAACTGGCAAGTATGAAAATGTGCCTTAAATACCTGTATCCTCAGCTGAGTGGTCTGGTTGAGAAGTGCTTTTAGTAAGGCTAAAAAGCAATTGACCTACTCATATGAATAAATGCTTCTCAGAGAGAGACTTGTTGAATTGAGCCCTTTGGGAGGCAGAAGTCACAGACTGAAAGTTAATGATGCTCTGAGCATTATTTGTTTTCTTGATGTTGCCACAAAAATATTCCATATGTTTCCCAGGAAACGTGGTGACTGATTCCTGGCTTCAGATGATCCAGCTGTCTAGTCACTGTCACCATGCTGAAAGGCAAACATACTGAGCACAAAAAGGCTCCCATCACGTAAGAAGCAGAGAAAGATTAGTCGTGCAGGTTCTGTATTCCAGTTACCTTACCAAAAAGAAAAAAACCCTCCAAAAAAACCAAAACCAACCAACCAACCAAACAAACAAAAAAAACCAGACCAAAAGCCCAGTACTTTCCTGTGTGTTTTGCTTGAATCAGAAATGAAACTGCAATTTGAGAACAAATGTATTTCTCAAGCTAATATTCTACTGAGACTTCACAGCTAGAAGTGGGAGGAAAGCTATTTGTCTATGACATTTAAATATCTTCAGTATTTGCACATCTAAGCATCTGTATATAACATGCAAAACTCCTGTTCTCTTTTTGAGACAAAAAGACTCAAGCTGCTTTTTTTCAGCTGTAGGCTTCAAACTAATGTTAAAATTAGGCCTCAGGTTTCTTTAGTCAGCACTGACCAACTGTTACTGTCAAGTTCCCAAAGCAATCGGAAACCAGACTGAGTGTTTTTAACACGGGGCTTGAAGATTAACTATCTGGGTGCTTAAAACTTTGGTTTAAGTTAAGGTGTAAACCAAAGTGCTTGTTTGTCCACCCCCTTCCTACTGGCGAAGGAGGGAATGTTAGAGAGACAGCCTTGATGCTGTGCAAGCCCTGCTCAGCAGCAGCCAAAACAGTGGGGTGTTACAAGACTTTTATAGCTATCAATAGAAAGCACAGCACTATGAGGGCTGTTGTGGGGAAAATGAACTCCATCTCAGCCAAACCCTACACAGTATGATATGTTCTCAACATGTGTGATTATATTCCTGCAATATATGTGACTCCATTCTAAGTTTATATCTTATACATCACTGAATATTATACGAACACCTAGTAACAAAGCAACAGAAAAACCAGGAACAAAAGAAGTAACTATTATCTAATCTACTTCACACCTGTATTTCATTTAGAGCACTTGCTCACAAATATTTTCACGAAAGCAAAAAAACCCCAGAGTTTTTTGAAACTGAAGAAAACACCAATTCTCATTTTCTGAATTAAAAACTGATCAGTGGAAGCTGAATGAAATTCTCCCTGGATATCCATTTCTGACAATGGCTATATTGTAATTTTATGACAGTGGTTAAAGGAATTATATGAATTATTTCCCATAAAAATGTTTATGTTCACATTATGTCACTACAAAACTGGAGTTTTCATAACAGAAAAAAATGTCAAGAATTTGCTTTGAATTTCAAAATTTGAAGTAACCTGACATTCAGAATAAATTATGCTTTCACTTTTAAAATACATAAGTATCATGCAGGGAGGGAACCTACACTTGGATAATTGTTTTGGAATATACATTTTTACTATTCAGAGAACATTGCTTCTTGCCTTTAAATATGTCCTGAAATGCTGAACTTATGAGTTGTACACTCTTCACTGAAAATATTTTATTACTATCTAATATTATATTAGACTACTTATTTTATCACTATATAGTCTTTCAGTAGTCATGTGAAGGTTTAATTTACAAGCTTTTGTTCATGTTTTTATAAGTGTATAGATTCCCAGATAAAACATCCTGCTTTAATACATTTAATTATTTTAAGAACTCCTTCGTAGTGGAGATGAATTAGAGTTTAACCCAAATGATAGATTTTAAAGAAAGTTTATCCAGGTATTTACTTTGCACCTGTTCATTTCTATATACAGACAATAGTAGCTAGATATAGAACTGCAGTAGCCACTGGTGTTATCTGATTTTTTCTCTAGTCAGTTAATTTTTCATACATATATGTCTAGTGTTCTCTTAAATTCATTAATTTTAGGACTCTATAGATCAATGCATACAGATCATAAAGATTTTTTTTAGAGTCTTGCTGTACATTTGTGCAAGGAGATACTTTTGAAAATTCAATTGCATGAACACGACCTTTCAGTTCCTTTTTTAGGTGGAATCAAGGCTGACGTCTGCCTAAGTTCAGAAATGTATCAAAACAGGATTTTTTTTCCTACATTGATGGCATAGATTTACAAGTTGATGTAGGAAAAAAATGGTTGGAACTTCTGATGGGACCTTACTTGTTCTTTAATTACTGTGTCTGTTGCTTCTTGAAAAACAATTTACAGTATGCTTGGAACTGTAAACTGGAAAAATGCATTACACTATTTGGTGTATTCTTCAGAGTTTTGCAAATGAGCATCAGGTTCGCTATTGAACAGAAATTGGAGTTGTCAGAGCAATGCACTTGGGAATTGGTTGTGGAAAGTAAGACAATTTTATCTCTAATGAATATTATGCGATCATTGGCTTTGTGGTTCACATGGGACAGAGAAATCACCTTTAGTAGATTACACAGCTAAACCAATTTACATAATAACATCATATGCATTAAAAATACATTGCCCTTGTGGAGGCAGGGTTCAACTGTTGGAGAGATAAAAATAACTGCTACAAACTGGTATTTCCCAGCTACACAGATCAGTAGGGATCCCAAAATTCTCTTGGGCATCAGCTTTAGTAGATTTCAGCACTAAGCCAATTTCCTGAAGCACATTATGGACTTTGAAAGAGTTTGGTTTTCGAATCATACATGACCCACTCAGGAGGCAAGTTAAAATATATTTAATTCTATTAAAACTTTTCCTACTAACTCAAATCACAAGGGATCATGTAATCTTATGAAAATGGTCATTATGGAGGAAACCTTATCAGTAAACTAATATTCCTAAATATGCAGGTACGCTTGAGGCATACATATGCATTATATTAATATTTCTTCTCAGTAGTCAGTTGTGACTTGTTTCCAGTGTTTAATTATCAGAATGTACACTACCACAGCCTTGTATTAAACAATTTGAAGACATATTTTGGTTTATAAACCTCCTTCTTAAAGAAGCATGATCGTTTGTGGATCATTGCTATGCCTATACCAAGAGGAAAAGGAGTTCATTAAGGAATGGATTAATGAAATTCTTTGGAATTCTTTATATTTTTCTTTAAAACACTTAACATAATATGATTTAGTTCCTCTAAGAATGCTCAAGAACAGAATTAGAAGTGATCTGCCCAGTTACCAGCAGAGGGGCTAGGGGAGCAATCACATACAGGGAATTTTTAAGCCAACTGCTGACACTGAAGAAAGGGTTATATAAATTATCTGTTTTACTCTTCTTTTTACTGAACAAAATCTTAAGAGAATTTACCCATAAGAATTCCCCCTGCCCCAGTCTACCTCATGAGTAGACTTCAGTAGCCCATGGCTACACTTCTACAGAGATCCTTGTGAGTCAGGCTAAAATAAGAAATAGGAGTCTGCAGAATTGGGGCTGTGCTACATGTGCCCCCAAAAGTTGAGCAGGAAAGAATTTAGAAAATTTCATAAGAATTACTGACTGATATAGGCCAACAAATGTTCTGCCTGGAGCGTATATTATCCACATGCTGTTACTGAGTCAATATTGAGATTGTTGCTTGTAGAAGTCAGTCTGAGAACATTTACCACAGTCCAGGCTTTCTCACAGAGTCAGTAAGAGAAGCTCTCACCCAGGGGGGAATATGAAAATGTTCCACAATTTCTCAGGCTCTTCTGAAAGAAAGCTTGTACATCCAGTAATAGAATTCTATAAATTTCTTCTTAGAAAGATACCCCCTTGGTGTACCTTTGCCAGTCCTCAGTGCTTGGGGCCTTACAATGTCACAGATCTGACTTGTTTTGGCTAAACCATACTCAGTGTTGCTATTTTTCCTATTTTTCCCATTTTCCCCAGGGGAGTGGTGATGTCCCCTTTGTGGGGACATCCCTCCAGTATTTTGTACACATTTACATTAAAGAAATTCACCAGGCTGTGAATGTGAGGCAGAAATGTACATTCTGAGCTGCCCTAGGAAAGGTGAGCTCTGGCACAGTGATGCTGTAGAGGGGAATGAACAAAATCCCCATTCAGAGCAGAATCAGTCAGAAATAACTCACATCAGAGGCACAGAAATGTTATGAGCACTGGCTGGCAAGCTTTCTTAGACCTTGCTGACTTGCAAAGGAAAATAACATTCTTTAAAGTCATCTAGTATATCAAGATAAAACTGTTAATTAATGAAGTTCAGGTCAGTTTACTAACCTCTTTAACATGGATCAGTTACAGAAAATAATATCTAAGATGCAACTGTAGGAATGTACATTAAAACATTGAAAAAAAAAATCCCAAGCCTGTAATGAATTGTTTCAAACATTATTTTAATAAAAAAAAATAGTAAATTTTATGTTCAAGAGGTGACTATTTTTTCAAGACAAGGCGTCTTTTATAAAGTTTTTAAAAATCATACCATGTACAAAGTACTTGTGACTGTTGTTCATTTCTTTAAAAATTTATAAACTAGAATTTCTTTTTTTTTACTTATCAACAGTCACACTGCATACCTAGAATATTCTATGTCTTGCATTGGAAATGGAAAAATAGCACATACAAGCTTACATTTAGTTTTAAAAAAAATTAATCAGAGTGGAAAGAAATTGGCTAGTTGAATTGCATATCAAGGTCAGACATAATTTCTTAATTTTGAGTATGGTGTCTCCCAATTACACAACACTATGTAAGTGTGTATGTTTGTGTCAGTATTCACATTTAGCTACCTTTTTTTTTTTTTTCTACTAGTAATACAGGTGCAAAATCCTTCATATGTGAATTCTAAGGGAAATATTACTTCAAGATTTTTACATAGTGTTTGTTCTAGTCTGCCTATTGAAGTATGTGGGTTTGGAGATTTAGCTTCATCAAATTCATCAGCAGTTTTGTTTTTTACTATGATTGAAAAGCTAGTCAGCTGTCATTTCTACACTATCAATACAAGTGAAATCAAACCTTGAATGCTTTTAGCCCTTTTGTACAAGAGAAGGAAAGAATTTTGAATTAAATGTGCAGTCAGTAGTAAATTCATAATATGATTTTCTATTGCTCATGCCCAGTCTATCTTGCAAAATGCTGTTGTGAAAGAAATGTTATCTGAAGTCAATGCATGATTTCCTTCAGATTTATCCCAGCTATGAAGTTCGAAACAGTTTGGAGATATTCCTTTGAAATAGTATTCTATCTATTTATTCATGTCCTAGATTTTTCTAGCAGGTTCATGGTACATAAATAAATGACTGGGGTTTGTATGCTAGCAAACAAGAGAGCTGAATGTTCATTAATCAAAGAAATCTGACAAAACTCTTTGTCTTTCAAATCAGAGAAATGAAATGTGAACTCCAGAAAGTAAATTAGGAAATGAAAGGCTACACAAAAAGAACAGTGGTGAAAGATTTTGTTGTTAGCTTAATGTTGCATTTGAAAGGAGCCTGGTCATACAAAGTGTGATGGATTACTGGACTCAATCTCTACTTTAATGTTTTCCTATTTGATACCTGTGATCTGTGACCAGTACTGAGTAACTAAGGAGGCTATTGATTAGATAAAAAACCTCACATACTGTGATAAATACCCACAATATTATAGTTTGCAAGGAGCCATAAAAGGATTTTTTTTGTCCTCTTCTGAAATTAAACTTCCCCAGAGTTTGTTTGTGTTTGGGTTCAGGCTCTGGAGAAATGCATAATCTTCTTTTGCTTCAGTCAACTGCTGTGTGATTCTTTTCTTGCAACACAAAAACATGTCATAGCTCATACTAGTTTTCCTATCTTTTAAAATGTGGTGGCCCATGTTCAGTAGACAATATTTGGTTAAATATTTTAAATATATTTAAATAAATAAATACGTCAAGGGTGATTTTTCATAAAGGCAGAGACAAGTATTCTCTCGCTAACAAGCCTGCCCTAGATTTTCTACTTGCTATATTAGTCCAAGATGTGACTTCTTTTATTTTCCTTGAGCTCCCTGACTGAAAAGAGGTCTGTGCCAAGACCCCCTCTTGCCTCAAAGCTATGTTAGAGGATTGAGGAAAATAATTGGCTCAAAGACATGGGCAAGAAGAATTAAGACATCAACTGGCAAGCCCATTAAAATGTCAGACATTATCTCCCCTAAGTGACAGAAGAAGGCTGAAATGCAGTCTTTAATCTGTTAATCATTAATTTCAGAAAACGAGTCCACAGTTCTCTCTCTAACAGGCCTGGGTGGAAGCATACCTACTCGAATGGGCAAACAGTTTTGGTGCAGCACATATCACCCACATGATGTGATTCTGGGCCGACTCGACAGTGATCACACCACTCTCCAGCTCCTTCAATCAACAGTGCAAACACCACTTGGCTACTTGCTCGGGGTTAACCCGTCACTTCCATCCAGGCTCTGCAGCAGCTGTGTGTGCCTCCATTGCATCCTAAATGACGTTGCTATAGAAAGAACGGTTTCTGAGAGGCATGTTTGTTTCAACAGCAGGGATGGAAATTAATCATTGAATGTGACCAGTGAAAGACCAGGAGAGGTATTTGTGGCAGCTGGAAGTTTAGCAGGATAAAGAAAATGTGGGGGGTAGGAAGGAGCAGCACAGGCACAGGGATCAGAATCTTTAATCAAGAGAAAGAGAAAGTTTATAGCAGAGAGAAAGAGGGGGGGATGGGGGGGTGGAGGCAGTCCAGGACCATGTGAACTGAAGATTTAAGAAACTACAGAAAAGAAATAGAAATGGGTAGGAAAATATAGTGAAGGACTGTGAAAAGTAAAGTCAGAATTCACTAAGAAAAAGAAAATGGAAGAATCAGGAAATGGAAGAATCAGCTTTAGTGAGCCAGCTGCTTTTGGCCTCATAAACCCAGCACAGTAGCCCCAGTCCTCTTCCTCCTCACTCCAGAGTTTCTGTGCCCATTTGCAGTCGTCTTTTCTCTCTCTTTTTTTTTCCTGCTCCAGAGCCCCTCAACTCACAGACCCCATGTCTCCACGTACTTCACCATAGTGTTTCAGCCTGCACTGCATCATTCCATATTTTACATTGCACTATTCCTGCTGGCTCCTTGCTCTCATGGGAGGAAGACAGTGCTGGTAGATGCTGTGATGCTGCTGTTGCATGGCAGCAGCCTTGCAGTCAGAGGGAGAGGTTCACCAAAGCGGCCAGGAGGTGCTTTCTGGGAACATGGGAACTGGTGATGTGCCAGTCTTGTGGGGCTAATTAAGGAGGTGTGTGCAGATCAGGGATAGGAGAGATTGGAGTGGGGGTCTAAGCAGTGCTGTGGCATGCTGCGGGTGGGATGGGGAACTTTGGTCAGTGTGGAGTGCTGTGCAGGGGTGGCAGTGAGGATATGATGTGTGTGTTGGGAGGGACCCTCTGCGGGGTACAAGGAGAGGCAGCAGTGCAGGACCCTTGGGAAGCCTGGCATGTTGCTGAAGTTCTGCCAATGGCCAAGCAGGGAGAGGCTCTGGCTGCTGAACATCTTAACCAAACATAATTAAAAGCCTAATTTAATAAATGATAAAGATCTGTTCTCCTGTAGAGCAGAGGAATGGAAATAGTGATACGTGGAAAGCTTTCTAGTAGGGAGAGAAGAATATTGTATCTGTGAGCTACACTCAATATGCAAGCTTTCAGGCTAAGTGACAGGAGATTTTCCAGCTCGGCCACCTGTGTGACCTTAAACATTTTGCCTCTGTATAATGGCTTATAATGTATAATTCCTTAGCTACAGAGAAATTTTCACATTAAACTCCCTTTTTAATGACAGTAATCTGCTCAGGCAGTACCACAATGAAAGCTACACATTTGTAAAGCTAAACAAGTGAGAGTCCAGGTTCCAGTCCTGTTAAGTGAAAGGTGGTGGTAAAATTTAATGCCTTTAGCTAACATCTTCTCTTTGTGTGTGTGTGTAAGTCAGCGGACAAATGGCTGGATGTTCTCAGTCATTGTGCCATGTACCCAAATGAAGAATGAAGAGGTTATTAATTTAGGGGCCATATTTAAAGAAAAAAAAAATAAGGAATGGTTAAGCATTTGCCTCCAATGAAAATCTAATGCTTTGGATATGTAATTCACATTTGTGTACCTGAAAAATCTCTCTCTTTATTGCTACAAAGAGGGGAATACAGAACAAAACAGGATTTCTTTACCAGATTCCATGTCTTTGTTTTCTGACATTGTTTGAAGACTGAATGCCCATATTTCCCCTATTAGTCTGGTGATACAATTAGATTAGCTATCAAGACCAGACTTGGAATCAGCCATGCTGCATCTAATGGACCAGGGAGTAATTCCTTTGGCTTGAGGAATAAGAAACACTTTAAAAGGCAGGGACACTCTATCTGATGCAGGAAGATATGGCAGTGACCACTCGGTCATCCAGAGGCTTTCTCAGACTAGAACAAGTGATTAGAATGGCCTCTTGAAGTTTTCCCAAACAGTTCAAGCTACTATCTGTAACACTGTAAATACCATAGTGTGCATCCATATTTCAAGCCCAAGTTATGTTTCCAAAATCTATTCCATTCTAAATTTGGAATCTGCTATCAAGTCTGGAGGTTTTACTCTATGCTAAAACTCTACCTCACTCCTCCCCATCTTTTCATTACCCCTCCCCCTTAGCACTTCTGTACCTCCATTGTTTCAGCTTGCACCAGAAAAGGAAACAAACAAAACAAAACTGATATTTGCTACTATTGGGAGATTAAGAGCCACTGCCCCTAGCAAATCTGGAAGAATCTGCCCGTGGTGAGTAGCTGGGACTAGTTGTGGGCAATGAAAATGTATTGCAGTGCTTGAAGATGCAGTATTTAAACACCATTCTCCAGGGCAGTGAAGCTTTAATAAACTCCAAACATTGTTAGCAGGCTTGGGAAATTCAAGATCCTGAATGCTAAATAGGAAGGAGGACAAGAAGACAACAGATGTTAGTGTGTGTAGGAATGTCACAGGAAACCTCCAAAGTCTAGACAGCTGTGTTATTTATCATTGTGTCGATACAGCAAAAATTATACCTGTTCTGCACACTTTCTTTCACTGTCACTTCAAAAAGAAAAAAAGCATTGTTTCACTGGCAAGATTTTACACTAAACTCTATTCAAAGGTTGACATAGTATTCTAAGACAAATATACACTATAATATTTGTCTGGTAACAATCTGCTTTTACAGGATATATTTGTTATTATATTCTGGTATAGTTCAGCCACATTATGATTGAAAGGGGGCAAAAGGTTGACATATTTTGTCTTCTATAATTATAATGGTGTTGCTGTGTTGTGAATGCTTTTTGGGCAGGTTTCCAAAGCTGAAATGATAATTTTGACCATGTTTGTTTATGTTGTACAAAAAAAAGGGAAACATTTAGTGGTTTTTTTTTAAAGCCATAGAAATATACTATATATATACAAATACCAGCAAGCAGTGATTTGCAGAAAAGTAGTGTTCAAAAAAAGATTTACTCTATGCATATATGAATTTCAATTGATCATGTATCCTTCTTACACTTCACCTAGTTTCTCAATGAAATGCATGAAATTATTTCCATTCTGTGGAAGATGGCAGACTTTCAATGTGGAAGGTTATAAAAAATGCCAGTGTCTTGACCTCCACCCTGATACAACCACCATTTTGGAAAACATTTTTTGCAGGTTAAATTCTATGGAGGTCAAAGGTACGTTAGAACTATTACTGATTATTGATGTTTCCAGTGCCTGTGAGCACTTGTCACAGACGAGTAATCAAAAGTGGGAATGTGAGCTAAGTCAGAATAAGAGAGACTAACTCTCCTCAAAAACTTTCTGTTTCATTATTTTACCTGGTGGTGATGAAATATTTTATTCTCTATATTTTCTCAATTACTTTTTTATTCTCTATATTTTCTCAATTACCTTTTCTGATCTGGAACCTACATGGAAAAGGACTAAACAGTGCGAGATCTACAAAACCTTCCAAACAGAGAATTAAGCAATTTCTCCCCTTAGCCCTTAACATAGCAGGCTTCTTGTGGTTTTGAAAAATGTGCACTTGGATCTTGCTTATATTGCTTTCTGGATCAAACAAGTCTGGGCAAGCCCTGTACATTTGCTCTCAAAATATTAATCCTCTAAGGCATTCAAGACTACTCTCAAACTGTCATTTCCAAATACTGTCCATGCATCTCAGCAGTTCCTTGACTGATTGCACTTTTCTAGCTATGTGCCACAATCCCTGGAAGAACAAGGGCTAACAGCATATTTCTAAGAGATTTGTGATGCAGGAATTAAACCTATAGGTGTAGAAATGTGAACATAAATATATAAATATAAATCGATCAGAGAAATTTTTTTTCTAAATTATAATTTCATTATTCTATTTTGTAGTGTTTAGGATTGGGATAGTCAGTGAATGATAATCAATGCCTGCTGAGGTACTGTGGAGATATTAAGCCTAAATCTGATTGAATAACCTGTTGTCTGGCTAGTAAAAAGCAGGAACTCAAGAACACCATGGTAGTTACATCAGTAAAATATAGTGAAGCAGTTAATCACTCAAAACAGTTAAAGCTTCAAAATATAGAAAACACGCAGTTTGGGAAAGTTAACAAGGAAAAAAAAGAAAAAAAGACGTCTCTCACGTTCAATATACCATTGTCGTGTTAAGCAAGAATAACAAGACCATGACCATAAACATCTTAATTGCTCCCCAAGTACACATTACAGTGATGACCTGCATCCATACTCTCATAAGAATATGATGGTATACTGTTGTCTCTTGGGAAGACACAGTTTTGTTTGTGGTAGATGGGTTGCTATAGCTACCCATCACAATTAATGAAGTTTTCTGAAGATGGACAGTCTTACACATTGAAAAGGAAACAAAACCTTGTTTCTGGCTTTAGCTCCTGCCCCCATCCCCATATCCCCACCTTGCAAGAAAATTGCCCCATTTTGTTCCCTATTGCACTCATTATTGTGAGGGAAGACATAAAGTTGTGACTCATGGAATCCCTTTCCAAACAGAACAATAGATAAAAAATAGCAATAAAGCCATTATTCCTCAGATATATAATAGCAGTAGTAAAACAGTTGCTTCACCCTCTACCTCCACCCTTGCAGGTTTCCAGGCTGCTGCAAGGAGCCCCAGGTCTGCAGTTTCAGCAATGACCCTTTTCCTAATATGACCTATATGGGCAGAGCAGGGGTACCTTCTCTCAAAGCTTGCTAGCACTGTCAGTGATACAACTTCTTGTGCAGGATAACTGCAGTGATCAGGGATAGGCATTTCTGTCCTGTTGCCTTCTGTAGTGCGGTAAAATTCAACCAAACAAGGTGTTTCAACTGAAACTGCAAAATTCCTGTGCTTCATTTTGTTCTTCATTCACCAGGAAGTGAAAAAACTTCCCCTCGTTAAATAATGAGTGTTTTGCTGCCAAACTTTTGCAGTTCCCTTGGACAATACAAGGCAGGAGAGAGAATCTAAGGCAGTGTTTCATGCACTCTTTCATATCATTTAACATCCCTCAGGCACGTGCCCCAGCCTGCTGTACATGGGCACTAACAATGCAGTGAGGAGGTTGCCAGGGTTACCACAACCTGTCAAAAAAACTGGAAAACAAAAGTAAATGCCCAGCATAATTCCTGTCAGGCACGTTTCCTCACACGCTGCCTTAAGCCGCAGTAGAAGAAAAGGCAAGTCTTTGACAGGCGTGCGAAAAAGAGAGTTGCGTTGTAGCTCACGGCTTAGTGTAAGAGGCTGCTGATCTGCCAGTTGGAAAGGCACCAAATACTCATCCTTACAAGTGAGATCACAACTATTGGATACCTGAGCAAAACTACCTCAGCTAGAGAAATAATTCTTAAAAAAAAAAAAGTACTAAACAATAACATAATAAAGTCCAGAAATCAATAATTGGAAAAGTTAGAATTGCAATCTTCTCTTTTTTTTTTCTTTCCTTTTTTTTTTTTTTCCCTTGGACAGCTTTAAAATGAGTTTCTTATATTACTTAATATTAAACCATAATAGCATTTGCTGTACTTTGGCTGCATTGCAAGGTTAATATAGAGATGTACTCTAGACAAACAGTCAGAGGGATAATAAGCCTTCATAAAAAGAAGACTCTCTTTATTCATCATTGCCACTGTATCACATATGAGTAGGGGAAAGACATCTTAATTCCTTCCAGGCAACAGCTCCCTGATACTGACTTTAGAAGTTAATAAAATCTCCAGCCAAATCCAAACAGCTGAATCATCGATTACCTTTGCAAAGCACAAAATTAAACCAGTGAATCCAGTTCTCTCCATGGATTTTAAGGGGACCTCAGTGACTCACTTGCAAGCATACAGAACAGACATTCCAGGTAACTTGAAACCCATGCTGGCAATTTGGTATCTATAGTCCATGACATCATACCTATTTCCTTACCTCATAGAAAAATAAAAAGTTTCTGTTCTAGACATAAATTTTTGTCTCTGGCAAAAGTTCAAATTATCTGTTTTTCAGGATTCAGAGTGGAAAATGTAACGATGTGTTAATAGCTTTGTATTTCTTTCCATCTTTAGAAATCTTGGAACTTTCCTTCTTTTGTGTGCTATCCTAAACTAAACTAAACACAGATTTTTTTTCCACCTGTTTCTAGAACAAATGCAAATATTGTGTAACCAAGGGGGAAAGTGCCATTCACTGACTACAGATGTCTTCTTAACTGACAGAAAAGAAGACATCAATATCTGTTTTTTTCCTTAAATTAATGATATCCAAGAGTGCCACTAAAATCTCCTTTTATTTCTGAGGCTTCATAAAAGAATTTTGCCTCTCAGCACTAACTGATCATGACTAGCATAATATTCTTATTTATGTTTCTCCAAGCACAGTTAGCCCGATAGATGAACACAGGAAAAGGAGACAAAATTGTGCTCTCAGGAAATCTTTCAAATAATGCAATTGCTCCATACCTGCAGGAGAAGGAAGTCTATGAAATTCCTTTTCTATTGTATGTGTATTTACTGACAACAGATTCGGGGGCTTTATTTTATCTTTATTTTTCATTTTGAACTTGGGAATATTTGAAGCTGAGAACATGACTGAGAGAGAGTGCTGCACAAAATACAGAGGCATGGAAAACTTCCTGCATCTGAAATTCCCCAGAGATCTTTGTCAGAGGCCTCTATGTGTGTATAAAGCAGAAGAGACCATATCCATACTACATTCAAGGTGAAACTGGTCATAGACAGGTAGATTTTCAAAGGATTTTGATATGTATTTTCCCTGCATGATAATGTGTGAGATAGTTTCCTGAGATGGTGCAGTTGATGTGTATCTGAAAGCCCAGCCAGTCTCTCTGAATAGAGCTGTGGAGCACTGTTGTATGTGTATACGAATTTTTTGGAGTAAGATCACACGTGCTCGACATAGTTCAGCAGTCTGTCACCCACACTGAATCTTAAGACTTTCAGTAGGAAACTACTGCTCAGGTACCATAGTTTAGGCTTTCACAGCTACCAAGAGATGTTGAAGCATGTCCTACAGCATCTTGAATGATCCTAAAGTACTCCTGAACTATGGTCACCTCCTCTGTCTGAAATAGGGCCTGTTGAGTATCTCACACAATTGTTACCATCATGGTTCTCATTTAGTACGCAAATATGAATGCTCTTTTTCTTTTCCTTTTGCATTTCACTCTTTGTTTGCTTACTTGTATAAGAAGGTTACTTTTTCTTTTCTGTTTTCATGACCCATTTTCTGATATCTCCTGAGCCCTTGAGTCATCCTGGAGATGCATTGACTTAGAGCACTGTAAAGACAATTTATTGTTATGGTGTTTCTTATGTTGCTTTAAAAAATGGCTACCAGATTTTTTATTGAAGATGCACAGGGGACTAAGCCTTCTGTTTTGTTCTGCATTTGTATCATGTCATGATGCCAGAGCACTTAGGTGCTATCCAATGTCTATGGTTCTGTGACTCTTTCTCAAAGCAAATATAATACACTTTTCTCACTATGCTACTTTCCATTTTACTACAAAGTAGTTTCAGAAGCAGATTAGTTAAAGCTATGTCTACTTATAGAGGGATCTCAGTGTAGTGTATTTTGGTTTAAAAGAATAATTAGAAACTTATCAAAGAGGAAAAAAATTACCATGGCATTGCTTAGAGTCTTGAACTCAAAAGCCACATCTATGCTAGTAAATTAATCATAGACAAGGAACACCTTCACATATTGGCCTGCCACAATCCCTAAGCGGTTGGATAGGTGATGTGGTTTTGGCTTATCTGCTCATGTTTTCTCAGACATGTCTCAGGGAGTTGGAACAGGCCTGGAACCATGCATTTGTTACATGAAACCATCCAGTTTTGGAGAGGGGAGTTAAATAGTATGAAACTGTGACAATCCCCGCCTCATAGTGGTGCCAGAGATGTGCTTCAGGCATATCTGTTTACCAACAGAGACGCAGTCAATGTGTGTACTGGAGAAGGCTTTTAATTTTCCTTGCAGTGGATTGAATGTGACAATGCCTCTTCCAGAGGATAGATAAGGTGTTTTTTGGTGCTGTTGACCAACTGTACTTAGGAGAAGAGAAACTTATGGTATAAACCAGTTCTATTATTATTGACAGGAAACCTGCCTAGGAGGAGAAAAAGAGAGGTTCAAAAGGTTCAAGACACTATTATGTTGTTTCTGCTTTGAAAGCATAATAGAATCATAGAATCATAGAATTAACTGGGTTGGAAGAGGCCTCCGAGATCATCAAGTCCAACCCTTGATCCAACCCCACTGTGATTACTACATCATGGCACTCAGTGCCACATCCAGCCTCACCTTAAAAACCTCCAGGGACGGTGAATCCACCACCTCCCTGGGGAGTCCATTCCAATGCCCGATCACTCTCTCTGCAAAGAATTTCTTTCTAACATCCAACCTAAACCTCCCCTGGCAGAGCTTAAGCCCGTGCCCTCTTGTCCTGCTGCTGGTTGCCTGGGAGAAGAGACCGACTCCCACCTGGCTACAACCTCCTCTCAGGTAGTTGTAGAGAGTGATGAGGTCACCCCTGAGCGTCCTCTTCTCCAGACTAAACAACCCCAGCTCCCTCAGCCTCTCCTCACAGGACTTGTGCATAATAATGGGAAACTATCAAATGTATGTTATGTCACCACCTGCAGCTTAGGCTGGTTGAAAGAGTATACTTTCAACAATATTTCATCTCTCTCCCCCTTCTGGGAGATAATAACAAGCTGGACTCTCTGCCATTTAAGGAAGTCATAAAACATATAAAACCAGCATTTTTAACTTAGGAGGAGTTTGTCCAAAGGTAGTAGGGAAAGTCTTCCAGCAAAAGAGAACGACATTTATCTTTAACAATTCATGTGACATTAAAAAAAGCACATAGGTGCTCCTAATCAGAGGGATACTTCCAAACAGAGGTGTTTGGGTTTTTTGTGGGGTTTTTTGGTGTTTTGGTTTTGTTTGTTTGGTTTTGGTTTTGGTTTTGGTTTTGGTTTGTTTGGTTGGTTTTGGTTTTGGCTTTGGTTTTGGTTTTGTTTTGTTTTGTTTTGTTTTTTTGTTTGGTTTTTTTGGTTCAAAAGATTATTTTGCTCAAAGGTTTTGTGATTGTATTGCTAATGTATGCATTTAACTGAACACTTTAATTTTTAGTTGGTCTAAGCCACATCTGAATTTGTGGGCTGTTACAAAAATTTGTGGGCTGTGGTTATACAAGTTAGGATACAAGCTAGGTACAAACTGTGGTTATGCCAAGCTAGGGACCTGGCACAGACTTTGATGAAACTTTCTGCAGAGAGCCTGTTTGGCTAGCAGAAGGAGCTACTTCACTGCCATCATTCTCTTAATAGTGTAATTCACAGTCAATCAAGGAAATATGTATTATATTGCAGATAGAAAAAAATATCACATTTAATATAGACAATTTGATAGGTGGTCGATGGTCACTGAAGAGACATTTAAATTCTTTAAATAAGAAACCATGCACTTGAAAAGTCTTGCTGCAAAATTAGGGTATTCTCTGGAAAAGAAAAACCGCAGCTGTTGAAAGGTACACCTAAGCGTGAATTTTATAATTCACCCTCTTGTCATATATTGCTGAATGCAGGAGGTTGTGTCCTATTGTATTTTGTTTAGCTTTTTCAGTTTCTGCTGTAGGCACTTATTATTATATTTTTTTAGATTTTTTGTGGAAAAGGTAAATTGACAAATTATAAAGCCAGAAGAAGCTATTCACTGAAGGAGTATTCTAAAACTCTCAAGGGAAAATGAATAGTAAAATGCCTTTTAAGAGTGAGATTTTGAGAAATCCAATGGTAAAACCTATTCCATTTTCACACACTCTTCAAATACTAAAAAAACTTAATAGCATCCTGAAATTCAACAAATGCAAAAATAAAAAGACTTGAGGATATGACTAACTGTCTGTGTTCTTAACTGAACATTCTGTTTCAGCTGCACTATTGTGCCTAAAATTTTTCATAGAGATTTTGAAGATCTATTTAAATTGGCTCTTGGCTTTAGGGATTGTGATATATGCTGACGGACATATATCTACATCTTATTTATGCAACCTCAAAAGGTTGATTCTGAAACAAAGTATGAATTAGCCATAAAATTTACCTGTTTATTATCTCACAGAAGCAGTTAATATTCACCTGTTTTCATTTATTAAGCATCCAAGAAAATTCAATATTGCTGGTTCTAAAAGTTAATCTCTTAGAACTATTTCAGACACAACACTTTCTGACACTAACTACAAAGAGGTAAGAAAGAATCCTTCTTTTTTATAGGAGTACCAATTTTTGTTCCTTTGCACTGAATAAATTACTTAAGAGGACAAATGATGGGAATATTAAAAGAATGGTAATCAGAACTTGGGTATTAGTCTAATTTCTCAGAAATTACGATATTTTTTGGAAATATTTTTACTGTGATTGCTTCAGGAATGTGTAATCTACTTATGTGCATTTTTCAAAAAAAAAAAAAAAAAAGCTGTATTTACTGGACAGGAACATATGGCCCTATTGAAGACCAAGAACTATGGAAAAATCATATCAATCCCACACAGAAGGGGAAAAGGCCACTGACTCTTGAAAACTTGAAGTCTTCTTTTCACTGCATGAAAATTTAAGGACAATTTTCAAGTGACAGACAACAAGGCTGAAGTGTTTTTTTGAAAATGCCTGCAAATGTTTATTCATGGCTGCTGTGCACTCTCCACAGCTATGCAGGAAAAGCAACTTATACATATGCAAATAGCACTGAACTCTGCATTTGTATGTTAAATTACCTGATTGACATTTCAAATCACTGTGTCTTGTGCAGTTATGAGAGTTACTCAATTGCCTCTATTTAAAAATTCAGCCTTAAGGCACAATTTTGATGAGAATAGGAGTATATCCAAGCTTCCTCTGTCAAACTCAACTTTCTTTCTAGATTCTTTGCAATGCCCTATATGCTACTTGATTGAGATTGTCCCTGTAGAGAGGTAATTGTGTTACGATTGTAAGGCATGCATTTCTTTTGACGTAGAAGCCCTTTACTATGAAAGACATTAAACATAAATGACAGTATGATTCATCTTTGGTTGCAATAAATTATTCATTTTTTCTTGAGTACCTGGATTCTAACAATTGAAGAACTTTCCCTCTTCCAGCAGAAATCTCTGTGGTTTCCCAGCCTTTTTGGCACAGTTTATTTCTCAACAGAATGAAAATTATCCTGCCAATTCATGTCTTTACCTGGTCAGTTTATGAAATGCAGAGTTTAGAGTACATTTCATTTGAGATGAGGCTCGTCTTATGGTGTCACACATCTAAGCTTAGGGGCCCTAACTCAGTGGAGAACTCTCTCCACACTCAGGTCCCTGGAGCAATGGGAGGTATGTTTCCTCCTGTAGAACCAGCTGGAGTCCAGGCAGGATACTCTATCCTAGAATCCTACCTTCGGGTAACTGAATCAAGTTTATCCGCAAAAGACAATGAAATCTGTGAAAGGTATTAGTTGGCCAAAGATGATATCTAGTTTCTCTGAGTGAGCAGTCATTTCTCTCCACACCACAGCTATGCTGATCAGATCTCCAGGGACTGGAGTGGCAACTTAAGCAGCCTCACAGACCCCTAAGCAAGAAAAGATTTCTTCCTCAAATAGCTGCAACCCACTCAAAGGCCTTTGCAAAAAATCTCCAAAATGAAGCTGTCAGATAAGAAATGCAGGCAAAGAAATACATATTAATGACCATCCACGTAGGTTCTTTCCTTTGCTTAGCTGTATTCCCACTATCTTTATTTGTAACTCAACAAACTTCAGCAGACAAACACAAAATGAACATTGATTTCCTTGACACTGTGTACATGTATACCCATTCTCAGTTTTTCATAGAAATCAGGCATTACTTTTACCTTAGTGCTGTTTATTATATATGGCTACAGCCCTAGTGAAGACTGATCCAGAGTATCCATGGCTCAAGTTCTTCATATCCAGCTTTTTCTTAAGTCATTGAAAGTCAGTTAGAGCACTCAAACTGCTCCTAGAGACACTGTGGTGGAAACATCTCTTATTCAGCTTAATTGCTCAGTGAGTTATTGTTGTTACCACTGTCAATAATTCTATGCAAAATATTTTTATTCACAGATGTCAAAGTACAATAAGAAGGTAGCCAAGCTTTATCACGAGTAATTAACAAATATTTATTTAATGATTCTCTTTCTTCAGTAAAGAAGTCTGCAAGATTCTGTAGCTTTTAAGTTATTTTATATCATCTTCACACTCAAACACTCACACACAGAGATTTTTTTTTTAATTAGTTATAGGAGTCCAAGAAGATTATGCCTATTTTCTTGAAGGTCTTGCTCCAACAACTTAATCCTCAAAGATTAAGACGGAGACCTCAGTAAGGATTTATTGTACATGTGCAAAACTCGTAGCTTCTGAACTTTTCATTCATACTGTGTTGCATGAAAATTATTTCCTAGAAGATGTCAGGGAGAAATTTGCCTTTTAAAAACAGCTCCTGACCAAGCTCTTTATTTAGGGGACTTGAGCAGAAAGAACATACATTAGGATGAGACTTAAATATTAGCAATGTTTAATAAGTAAATTTCCTTCAGTAGAAAAGGATTAGGGAATAAAGGAGCTGAAAGCAGATAATTATCTCCAAGATGCCAAACAGTAATCAGTAGTAGGTTGCAAAATAAGATTGAGTATAGACCTATGTAAACTAAAAGTATTCTCAAGCTGTCTTTGTTACCTGCTAATTGGTCTTCTATTATATAACATTCATTAGAGAACAGCATTAAGCTGCAGTCCACACATGAGTTAATTCAATTAGCAGAATTCTCTTTTAGGAGGTCACAGAAGTGACATGATCACATCTATCACTGTTTCTGTGCCTGTCCAACTGACTTTATCTAGTTTTGGATTGGAGATTATTGTTCCTTTTTGTACATTTATGTTTTGTTATTAATACATTACTTGTGGCGTTGGTGTAGTTCAGACTTATAAAAACCATCCTTCTGGATTCATTCCTGGAATGCCAAAAAAATTTGTCTCTTCCGGGACACCTGTCTTCCTAGTTTTTCTTCAGACTTTTAAATTATTCTATATGTTATACTAGAATACATTGAAAACTACCATCTGAAATATAACAATGGGAGCATTTGAATATTCTTTTTTTGTTGTCTGCATATGGGGGAAATTTTTCTGCCAGTGAATCCCAAGTTAGAGTCAGTGCTGTTTTGCTGCTTCCAGAAGACAGTATCATACTTGTAACTCTATACATGTCACAGAAAAGAAAGATTTCCAGATATTTCAAAATATTCTGTTACTTTGGAGTGTAAATAAATGGAGTATTTAGCAGAATAAGGCATAGGTGTGAGGCTCATAATAGTCCATTATTAGTCAAAAAGGAGTTATTTTTTAAACAAGTCTTCCCAGAAATTTTAGATATCGACTTTATCAATGTATTTGTATGAGTTGCACAAAGGTGTTAAATAGTGTTTAAAAGTGAGAATTCGGCTTTGTATCTAGGAAAGATCAGTCAGTACACTATTGTAGCAAGGCAGATTTAAATTTTTACCATCACAATGTTTTGTTAAAGCCTTTATTTAAAGAAAATTCATTCTTCTGATATTCTTGCTCATCTTCCTGTTCTTGCACTAATCTTTGTCGCAAGAACAAGACATCTGAATTTCAGTGCTCAACATGGGCTTGTGAGCTATCACAGCATAACTAAGCTGTGCTGTTTTCACCTTTTCAAAATTCAGTAATTTGAGTGTCTGAGACTGTTGTTCTTTCTGGCAGCTGCCGACGTTGCAAGAAGAGAGGAGATCAGTCAGTCAAAGTCTAGAATAAGTAAAAGGTCAGAGGAGTCAATACATTGCTGCCTTTCACAGGCTCTGTGAGGTTCTAAAAACCCATTCATGTGACTTGAAAGGGAGAAAATATCTGTGATTCATTCACACAACATGGAACATAATAGAAATAGAAAATAGTGCCAGCTAACCATTTATATTTTGCTTTTACCTTGGGAATATTATCCCCTCTAAGACTCTAACAGACTACTAGAAAGATAAGTAGTATGTCCCATGATCATAGAAATGGATTGGTTTCCAGGGGTTTTTTTATTTATTTTTTTTTATTATTATTTGTTTGTTTCCTGTTGTTGTGATCAAATTTGACTATTGCCTTTAGAAATACAGCTTTGGACTTGAAGCTGTACAGATGCTACTATGACAAGGCTTGGGCTAGTATCTACACTTATCAAATTTCACAATGATGGGAAGTATTTTAAAGTGCTTGTTAAGGCCATCCGTATTTTCCCTAAGACCTTTGCCATTAACAAAACAAACAAACAAATCTTTAATTTTCTCAGTCCACCACTAAATGTGATTTAGTGGTATCCCCAGGTGCTCCAGAACCTGGAAGTCGTCTCATAGAGAACTTGTAAGACCTGACCACTCTCCCCAGCACACTTGACTTTTATCAGCTGAAAGCCCCTGGGTACATAAATACATTGTCACTATTGATGAGGAAAAATAAAAACAAGGGCCTTAAATATGGACACTTTTTGATGGCAAAGGCAAACTTCTCAACCTTTCTGCTACCTTCTCCAGACCCCATGTCGTTATAAACTCTTAAGTATTTAAAGTCACCCATAAATGGGGCAAAGTCATCAACTTTACTCCTAGGACAGGTGATAAAAAAGTGTGAGGAGTGGCTGATAAACTGGAAGGCTGTGCTGGCATTAATCAAGACCTGTCCAGGACAGAGAAATGGGTGGAGAGGAACCTAAAGAAGTTCAACAAAGGTAAATGTAGGATCCTGTACCCAGGGAGAAATAAACCCCTGCACCAGTAGAGGTTAGGGGTTGATCTGCTGAAAAACAGCTCTGCAGGGGATTTGGATGTTGCTTCTAACTCCAACCATTCTGGGATTCTGGAATTCTGTGATACTCTTTTTATACCTGTTGGAAGGGAAGATTTGTCTCTATGGAAAAGGGAACCTGCCCACACTGGAGGAAGCTGGCAGACTGTGTAAAGGGCATCAAAGGTACTGCTACCCGAGTTGAAGGACCGCGTAAATCAAAATAAAAGGCAGTATTACCTACTTCACACAGAGATGAGGGAATTACTTCAAGATTTTATACAAATTACAAATTATTGCCCTAAATAATTTTTCCATTTTTCCACCCTCTCTGCTCTTAGTCTATTACATTTTTAATTCTTATCTCCTGTTCATGGTCTCTTCAGATAGTGAAGCACCTTCTACCTGTCTACATGATAAATGAAGCAACTCATCTTAAAATAAGCTGAGCTCATTTGATGAGATTTGCTGGGCAAATTCAATGAGTCCTTCATTGTAAAATCTTCTGAAGTTTAATTTTCACTAATTATTTTTATTCAGTGACATTAGTATGAGATCAAGATTTATAAGTTGGCAGTTTTTGAAAAAGTATAAATATGGTTGCTTTTCTACACTCTTGCATACAAAAGTACACGCAGGCACTTTAGGAGTAAAATCTGCTCAATTGTATGAGACCGTGCCATCATATTGCTGAGTTTATTCTGGAGTCTGGGGATACTCTGTTGCTGAATTAGAAACTTTTGTTATCTGGATGGTGGATTTGTGGGATATTCTGTTGAATTATTAGGGGTTTATTGGATCCTGTATTGGCTTTTGCCATAAACAAGTTATTTTAATATAGGTAAACATGAGGTTTCTATGGAATTCTACATGAATTTACATAGATAATCACTGACACTCATTAATACAAGAATGGAGAAAATTGTCTATAAATTTAAACCTTAAAACAAAGCCTTTAAATAGAGCTAGGATGTCTTTTTCATGCAGTCATACTACTATATACTTAGTAGCCACTGTCATAACTAAGACAGTGAAGTAAGTGAATCATTGCATTGTTCTACAAGGGCAAATACTTTTTTTTCCATTTTTAAACTGCTGTGCAGGCCAATCCTAAAAAAAAAAAAACAACAAAACCAAACACCAAAAAAACCCCTGAGCTAATGCCTTCAGTGTTACAGCCACTGCTGACAGAATGCTGTGATTCCAGTTCTCATGATATTGCTGAGCAACTACTTATTAGAGTGATAACCTCTATTTCTAGAATTATAGATAAAAACTGGGTTGGAAGGGACCTCTGAGATAATTCATTCCAATAGGCTGCTCAAAGGATGCCTAAATTTGAGTTTAGGTGAGGTTGCTCAGAGTTATAACAACTTTTGGAAACTACAGATGAGCATTCAAGATTGAGGGAATGATCAGATTTTTTCAGATATATCATTTGCACCTCAGGTAACTTGCATTTGTAGAATCATAAAATCATAGAATGACTTGGGTGGAAGGGACCTGCAAGATCATCTAGTTCCAAACCCCCTGCCATGGGCAGGGACACCCATGCTCAGGGCCCCATCCATTCTGACCTTGAACAATTACAGTGGTGGGACATCCACAACTTATCTGGACAACTTATTCCAGTGTTTCACCACCTTCACAGTAAAAAATTTCTTCCTAATATCTAATCTAAACCTATTCTCTTGGAGTTTAAAACCCTTCCCCTTTTTCTATCGCTACATGCCCTTGTGAAAAGTCTCTCTCCAGCTCTTTTGCTGTGCCCCTTTAGATATTGGAAGGCTACTCTAAGGTCTCCTGAAGCCTCCTCTTCTCCAGGCTGAACAACCAGGACTCTCTCAGTCTGTCTTCATAGGAGAGGTTGTACAGCCCTCTAATCATCTTCATGGAAAAAAATCTTCTTTCAGAAGTTCTCCTCTCTTGGACATAAGTGCTCAAGTACCTCTTGTGTTTGTTAATCAACAGAAAATCAGAGGAACAAGGTAGGGTGTTCAGAGGTAGACAGATATCAAAAGATCCTGAGGAAGAAGGTGCAGATGAGGGCAGGACACGCAGAAAAATTAGGAAACTACCAGGGAGCAGAAGCACGAGAAGTATAATTTTCTTTTTCTTGTCTGTTCATCCCTATAACTTGCACTGAATCCCTATTTTTTTTAAATGGGCAGACTTCTGGAGATATATATCAAAATACATTTTTCTGAATAATGAAGGCAGATCTTTATGTAGAACTGTGCTACATGCTTAGGCTACATAAAGATGACTGTGGTGAAAAACATCTCTCACTTTACTTCCAGTCCGCATCTTTCCCATTCTCTCTTTCAACATGCCTTTACATAGCACAGTGACTCTGAGACTTACTGAGGCATGTTTGGATCTCCACTGAAGAAGAAATAAAAAAGGTACGTGTATGCATGATTCAGAGAGAGGATTGTGATCTGCCAGCACAGGGAGCAGCTGCCACTGCTGTAACTCATGGAGGGAGAAGGACTGCAGCAAAGGCAGGCTGTAGTTACATATAAAGCCTGCCTGTACATGAGAATGGAGCTGGAAACCATGAAAGCTATGATCATAGCAACCGGAGATGTAGAAACATTTAAAGGGTCCCCTTTAATCAAAAAAATTTTTTGAAGCTGAGAGAGAACGAGCTGGTGCAGTGTTTCAGACAGGAGTCAAATGTGATTGCACATGGGAGGACAGAATTATTATCCATTTGTTTAAGCAGATTCTGGCAGCTGACCCCAACTGAACTTCTGAGTGCTCCCATGTTTGATCATCATTTGACAAGTCTGTATAAATAATCATATTTGAATTTACAAAAGGCAGAATATTCAGTCTGCAACTCCATCCTTAACAGCCATCTCTTGTTGAGCCTTTTTATTTCCTCCCGCTTGGTACTTTTGATCAAAACACTTTGGAAAAGATGAGCAGTAATATCTGGGCACGATGATAAAGAAAGAGAGGCCTGTTCCCAAAACAACAATCAGAACTGTGTTTTTGTTCAAACAAAAGACATATCGGCTACTGTGAGACACAAGAAGGCTCTTAATGTTCTGCAGGGGCTTTTGAAGACTGTATAAACATGAAAAAAGCAGTGACTGTTTAGTGGGCTAGAAATAATTCAATATTACAGATGAATCATGTTTCTTTGGCTGTAAAGAGGAGCAGAGGGTGTCTTACTAAGGAAGAATACAATAAAAAAGTCTTCTGCACTGGATTTTACTAAGCTGAAGCAAAAATATTATTTCAAAATAGGCAGAAAATTTTATAAGCCACTTTTGCCATAGTATTGTATGTTCGTATGCCTAGAAAACCCCACGGTAGTGTTTACTTGCACATTTGGATAATTTAGAGCTCAGTTTGGCCATAGTTAGTTATTCTACCATCAAGATGATGATTTTTACCCCAAAAGGTTGCCTAGTAAATATTAGATAACACTTATAGAAAGATTTCAATATTTTATTTAGTACAACAAACTTTACTTTCTTTTTCTCTCATTTCTTTTCTTGTAAAGGCAATGATTGTTTCCAGTCCTCCACCTTTACAATATTTATATAGAGAACTAGTGCATTACTGTTTCTATGGAAAGAAGAAAATAATGTATATGAGTTAATAATTAGTTCTCTGAGATGACCATAGCTTGTAACACGCAGCTGACCCTCAGAATGGATAATCTCACAAAATTTTATCCTTTTAAAAGTTAGTTGTTTAGTGTATTCTCCCCCTGGAGTTGCTGGATAAAAATGGGCAATTGCAGAAGACAATTTATTTAAATTAATCTAATAAATGTTAAACTTGTATTCTATGATGAAATTATTGTCTATGGTTGTATCTCTGAGAATAGTGGGATTTGATATTTCAGCCTTTCAGACATCAACATTAAAAAGAGGTAAATCCCTTATTTTGGCTTAATAGGACTTTTATTTTCTTTTTCTACATGCTTCTGCATTTTATACCTCAAATTTTTCCCTTATAATAATTTAAATTGTAAAAAAACATGGATCCATGATAACATCATTTTTTTTACAGGCATAGTCATGATCGTCCAGTGTATCTACACTCTCCTTTCAAGAGTTACTGAAGTCATACAATAATCTTCAAGTGAACACAAGACCAACAGTATCAGAACTTGACACTAAAAATATTTATATGAATACAGAATACATTTTGGTATGTATTAACTGTTTGGCACTTGAAGGAACTAATTCTTTTTTTTTTCTTTAACTTTACACATAATTTTCAGTGTTGTTTCAGTCCTCACACTCAGTAGCTAAGGCAGAAGAGATGGAAGAGGTAACCACTGCTTTTCTTGCTGCTGCTGTGATATTTCTGAACATCTGTGAACACTTCTGTAGCAATTTCACTGTCTGATGGCGGAGTCAGTGTTAGCTGTTGCCACCCCATCCATCTTACTCCCTTGTTCTTGCACAACAATGGGGATTTCATACTATTTTCCCTTTTTCTGACTGTGACTATTCATTATGAAGGTGGAAATAATGGCTCTAATGGCTATCAAGTCCCTCCCCTCCTTCCCCTCCACATTGTTCAATGTGACTCTTTCATTCTTTTGACCACGCAGACACAGAAATGTCCCAACGGCAAGGAACTGTCTGCTCCTAAGCACGCCTGAATTTGATCCTCTTCCTTTTCTTCCATCCTTGCCTTAGAGGTGGAAAATTACGATGAAAAAAGCAGCAACCAAGTCCAGTGAGTTTCCATTGTCCAGGATGTTCTTGACCGAGGCAATTCCCCTCCCCCACCCTCATTACTCATTTCATTTGGATGATTAAATTAAGCAGAAAAGGTTATTTTGTTGGAAAAGAGCCTGTATTAGTTGCATAAAAGCTGTCACTGTTCCGTTTTGGCTTAGTCTCTTCTCTGGCTCTCAGCAGTTCACTGCCATTCCCCTTTCGTTGAATTTTTAGCTTCAGGCACTTCACTAGTCCCCAAGATTTGTATCCTTTTTTTTTTTTCTTCCAAAAGTGAGCATGACATCGCTGAATCTGGAGCCATTCCCCTGGCTTTGGAGCCTTCACAGTTGTTTTGATATTGCTGACTTGATGAATTCTGCTTTCTTTCTGTTGTTTCCCCGCTGGTCTGCCATGGCATTGGAGGTTCCTGCAGCTGGAGGGAGCTTGGAGATAGCACACCTCACACCAGTACCTCATGCATATGAGAGGAGTAATGGTCCTTCTCTAAAGAAATGGATTTCATTGTCTTCAAGAAGTGAAAGACCATATGAATTGCTTGGCTGACTACCACTCTCTCCCCATGTTCTTACTCTTGGTTTGTGGCTGTCCATGCCTGCTCCATCAGCTGTGTTGAGCAGGGACAGACTTTTTGTGTATGCAGTTATTGATTAAATCCTGAGCTCTTTAAAACAAATACATCAGTGAATGTAAAGACATTAACTGAGAAGCTTTTTTTTTTTTTTTTTAATAAAGAACCTTTTTAAACTGCAAAATATCAAAACAAAGACTTTAGATAGTTACAGAGCGCTTCCACTCTCTTAGAGCAGAGCAGAGCTAATAGGACAAAAGAACCTGATGTTTCCTAGTTTGAAAAAGCTTTTGAAATTATATTTTGGAGAAGTAAAATTGATCTGGCTCCTTTGTTCCACTTTAGTGGCAGTGATATTATTAGAAATTAATATAAATAGTTATCTTCACAGGTATTTTAAAATAATAAGAAACACTTTCTGTGTTGGATGTTGGCTGATATTTTCTATCTCACTGTATTTTTTTCAATTTAAAATCACAGGTTATTTAAGAAATAGGTAGGATGAAAAAAAATACTTTTTTTATACCCAGAATTTTGTTGCAAGAAGCACAACTTAAATGGCATAGTAGAAGAAACCAGAACATGGATAAATGTATCATTTAATTGTTCCAGGATACTGGTTTTACTTGCTTTCTTTATTTGCTAGTTTCAGGGTGAAGAAAATCTGCATCATCTTGACTAAACTGGAAAACATCCTCCTTCATTAGAACAGAATGATGAGTTGCTCCTGAGAAACTCAACTCTATGGAAGAACACCGCTGTGGTTGGATTTTTCTGTTACTTTGCAGCATGATCTTTGTTTTGTTCAGCATATAATGCCCCTTTTACACAACATGTGACATTCTTTGAACATATTGGATTTTAAAAACATTAATGTTGACATTCATGTGTTCACTGGTATATTTAATGGATTGTAGATATTGCCTTATTATATTAATGAAGGCAAAGGCCCTTCCACAGCTTTCTCAAGTGGTTGATCTATTGCCTCTGGCCATGCAGTTGTTTGCAGTGCCAACATACAATCTATAGATGGATCAATCAAGCATGCTAACGTGCAGTGTTATCACACAGAGCAGCTGCACTTAGCTAGAGAATAATAGATTTTGACGGTGGTGTACATTTGACACATTATGAACTTGCTTACCATCTCTTGTCAGAGAGAAATGTCTGCTTCACTGCTGTATGGCAACACCTCTCCAGTGTGATGGGGTGCAGTGCGTTTTGAGGTTTGGCATGACCTGTGAAGACAGAAAGGAGGAGCAGCTGAGCCATTCTTCTGTTCAATCCCTTCCCCAGTACTAGAGAGGAAGGCAAGGCCATATTGCCAGAGAGCAGAGCCTAGTGGACCCACAAACCTCTTTTTGTTTTGGACGTAGCAGTGAACCACAACATGGTCTGCAGTTTTCTGAACTACAGCAGATCTGTCCTGAGGAAGAAACTGAGCAAATTGAGTTAACTGATGCCTTGCCATGTATTTGTGGTTTAATTTTATGTATTTGGAAAGGAAAAATTAAAACACCCTCCAAAACTTTTGACAGTATAAAAAACAAGTGATGAAAATGTAATTTTTATCTTGCTCATAACTTTCAATATTCAGGATTTAAATATTAATTTCTTAAATAAAATGATATTGCCATAAAATTCCAAACAGTCTACTCAAAATCATTTAATCTAGTTTTCTGACAGCAACTTAGGGAGAATGAATACAAGTTTGAATTAATTCAAATATGTCATTTTGAAAACATTTTTTCAATCAACAAATTTTGTTTTCTATAATGAGGACTCGGTTAATCAGGCAAACAAAAATTATGGGTTATTGACTCTTCTACTGGTTTTTTTTCTGTTAATTAAATTTATATGATAAGATTACTTGAATAAATTCAATATAGCCAAAGATGAAGCATTCTTGGCTCCCTTATCTGGTCTGAAAATAAAAAGATTTGATTTTTGCTTTTGATACTTTTAAATTTAATTTTATCTGAAATTGATAGTCTGAATAAATAAAACTGGCTGCTCAAAGGAGTTTGCTTGCACCTTCCAGTAGCTGAATTTTGAAATTTTCTCTTGTTGCTTTTTTTTTTTCCTTCAGTTTTCATAGTTTTCACAGTCTATGAATTTGAGCTATAGCACATTGTGAGACTTCATTCATTAAAGACATGACAGAGATTAATAAAATGCTGGACAAGCTACAAGTGATAAGAATTTTGAAAGCTTCACTGTAAAATTGAATGAAGTGGAGATAGAAATTGAAGACATGGAGATAACAATTGATGGACAGAGTCTATTCCAACTGAGAATACCAAAGAAGACTGTAGAACACTGTGAAATTGAATTGATCACCTGGAAAATAAGGTTAGAGTAAGAAATATCAGGTGTGAGGGCTGGAGAAGCTGAGCCAATCTTTTCTGAGAGGATTATGAGGGCCAGAAATGGGATATCTTTCAGCTCTTTAAATGTACGGCATACATGGCCTCTCATAGCTCTGGTGCCATCAATTAGACAACACACAAATACGGTATTTGTATAATGTGCCTCTTTGGGCCTCCAGTAAAAAAAATAAACATTAAAATATGTGTTGAAAGCTGAAATTAGGAATGGAATAGTTTAAACCATTTCAAAATGATGAAATTGCAAATTAAATGAGGCCTATTAGCTGAACCAGAATTCGAGCAACAGAGCTCTAATGGAACGTTTAATACCATTTTGTCAGGAAAAGCCCATACTTGACTCTAGGAATGCCAGAATAATTCCCTATCTTATATTTTTCAATGTTGTTTCAGAGTTTAACTTCTTAAGGTTAACTTGCCAAGGCCTTAGGTTAGGGTATTTATGCTGCTTTCAAGCCCATGGAGAATATAGATAAGAAGATGGACTGTATACAGACTGTGAAAAATGGCTGTGATTTAGCTGCTGAAGGTTTTATTTTCAATAACGTAGATTGTCATTGCCTTTTCTCTCAGTTCTTAACTGCTATTGCCACAGAGCTCATTTAGTTGAATTTATGTGATGTGATAAGTTAGTATTACATTTATTATCATAATTATCATGTCTGATTAATCTTGCTTATTCTGGAAATTCATGCAAGTTTCTTACTGGAGGGCATACTTTCAAGTTTTAATATTCATGTGTAAGGCAGCTGACCTGAAGATTAAAAATAATTAATCTGGACTAAAGGTACACGTGCAAGTTAAAGACAGGTATGCTGGGATGGTTTCAATATCCAGTGCTGACTGAAGCTGGATGAAGATGGATGTAGTGTGAATCTAGGGCGTGGTGATTACTAGAGCTACACCCATCAATTCAACACCACACAATGAGGTTTTAAGCACTTTATTTTCAAATTTGTCTGAGATGATATAACACTTCTTTTAGGTCTATGCCCAAGCTCGCCTGGATACCCCTGCAGATGTCATTTGTTCTGACCGTGCATGGGATATCCAGATAAAAACCTGCTGAAATGAACTCAGTGCAGGATTTGACTGTATTCAGTCATTCGCTAAAATTCAGCAATACAGGCGATGGAATTTCCACTAGGTGATCAAAATGATTTCCTCTGGCCATCCCAACCTAATTTATGTATTTCTAATTTTTTTACCATTTGGTGCTTCTTTGCATAAAAAAGATAGTGTTATGCTCTTCTGTTTGTATGGTTATTTATAAAGTGGTGAATTACTAACTGTGCAGGCTAATTTTAATTTTATTTTCACTGACAGGATGGGGGGAAAAATCAAAAAAAAAGAGTGAGAGAGTGGTAGTCTAGACTCTCCAAAGCTTTGGAGCATTCTCCAGTGGAAGTAGCACTGCTTATAATATAAAACATGGACTAAATATTAAACCTGATTTTTGCATTTCATTTTAATAACCTTATCCATTTGGACTACACTAGCTTCTGAACTTTTGGTAGGCATACTCTAAGCCTGTATGTAGACTTTCCTGGCTGAAAATTACTCAGAAAAAATCCAAACAGCCACTGATTTGACCAGAGAGAAGGAACTAGGACAGAATTGCTCTGTAACTGACTTTGTGGCCTTCTTATGAGTGCATTCCTTGCAAACAAACCTACATAGACTAACAGAGGAGAGAAAAAAAAAAAGATAACTAGTAAAAAGAAGTAAAGCAAAACCATAGACTAATTATTAAGAGGTTTTGGCATGTTTTCTTCATTACCATGTTTGTATGAAGAATGAGTTACCTGAGTATTGCTACATATTATCATCTAACTTTACACTGGTTCTACCATGTATGTTTTGAATGTATTTCATTCCTTTTTGTGGGTATCTCTTGGTAAACAGAAAGAAACTGCTTACCATCCCACTGGTATTTATTTTATTTTTATGTTGGGAATTGTTTGACAGTAGCTTTTACTCTGTTTATGTTTGATTAATTTCTTTTGCTCTTTGCTTGTGAAAATTACACAAATGGTTGACTTACAAAATTTGCTCAAATTGCAAAATGCACCTCTTTTCTGAGGTTATGGCTGTAGATCTCACACATCTAATATCACAGACAAAACATAAGGTGTTAACTGGGGAGAAAATTCTCACTGAAGAGCTCTAAAACCTTGCTGCTTATGCCCAGTGGAGAACTGTCTCCCAGGACATTGTATTTCCTTCCCATCTGCCCAGTACAGGAGTATCTAAGTTGGTTACTGGGCAGGACTTTCTGTAAAGGGAAGATACTGTGCAAACAGGGGGAAAATCTTTGTTCACAGAAATAGGACAGTAGAGAACAGCTCAAGAACTGCTTGTTAGCCTGGCTTCTTGAATGCATCTTGAACTTGGAGATTTCATTGACATTTACAAAAGCCAGTAATGAAAGCTCATCCAAGATATATATGCACAGTATTTTATGAATATTTTACACAGCAACAGGGATGAACTAAATCTCACAAAATTAAACTAGGGCTAGAGATCTGTCATTTTAAAAAATGCAGTTATTTTAATCTTAGTTCCTGAAGTTTGCATATCTACTTTTGGACGGGATCTGAAGCAGAAAGGCAGAGCATTAAATGGCACCTTTTTTCTTAAAGTCATGAAATACTGGCAAAATTCTTCAAGGCCAATTTCTAGACAGTGGAAATATGAATACCAGTTCAGACAGCCATCCCCCAATCACTTGTCTGAACTCCTAAACCCTTGGCGATTAAGCTATTACTAGCTTAAGCCAGTCAGTCCTGAAGGCTGATAGAAGCTGAAGTCACCATTTCAAGGCAAGAAGGGACATTATAAAAAGAATACGAATATATCAGACTCACTGTACAGCACATATATTCTTGGTATTCGTTATTACACATCTTTCCCTCGAAGGACAAAGAGAAAGAGCTAAAAAAAGTAGCACAAAGTTGCAGAACAAAATTATAATGCACCAAATTAGTTCATAACAGTCCATTTACCTTCAGATTTTATTGCAAGATGGCAGTAATTTAACAGAATGCTTTTAAATGAATGCTGAAATTCTGTGTTTTGAACTGTGAAACATTTATTTTAAATATTTATTACTCCTCTGGAAAAAAAACCACAAATGGTGGTAAATGTGTTTTAGAAATTGTCAGTTTAAATAATCAAGTTCTTTACTGAGGAATTCACTTTTGTAAAAGTGAAAAAATCTTCTGTGTGGCTGCCATGATGCTGAACATAGTG
>NW_020955634.1:0-4136 GCF_003031625.1 Empidonax traillii | reverse complement strand
TTTTGAACTGTGAAACATTTATTTTAAATATTTATTACTCCTCTGGAAAAAAAACCACAAATGGTGGTAAATGTGTTTTAGAAATTGTCAGTTTAAATAATCAAGTTCTTTACTGAGGAATTCACTTTTGTAAAAGTGAAAAAATCTTCTGTGTGGCTGCCATGATGCTGAACATAGTGTTTGTGAGGGATGGAAGCCTGTAGTCACACTTGTGCGCTGTCATATCCTAAAACCTTAATTCAGTTTGATTTGCCACTGGGAGGGGTTTGCCACTGCATATTCTGAATGAGAAAGCAGATGCTATTATTGGGTCACGTCCTACCCCTTCTTACATTTGTGTCAGCACTTTGTTCAACTGAGAGGAAAACAGTATTAGATCCAAGATATGCCTTGCATTGTGCCAGAAGTTATGCCAAATTCTTCATTCAAACTCAGTTTTTAATGGAAGAGCCTTTGGCAACAATGTCAACATTCAAGAAAATTCGGATCTCTAGCAGTGACCCTAGTAAGACTCCAGGCACTGGGGTCTCTCCTGTGGCACTGGGGATGGCACTGTGGGCACTGTGCCTCTGAGGGATGTCATGAGCTGTGAGGAGGCCCCATGTATGGGAGGAGATGAACTCTGATGTTGCCACTGTCGTGCAAGTGTGCTAGTTTTGGCCTGGGTAGAGCTAATTTTCTTCACAGTAGCTAATATGGGACTATGTTTTGAATTTGTGCTGAAAATAGTGTTGATAATATACTGATGATTCTGTTATTGCTGAGCATTGTTAACACAGAGCCAAGGCCTTTTCTGCCATGCTGGCAGGTGGCCTGGGGGTGCTTGGGAAGCTGGGAGAAGACACAGCCAGGACAGCTGACCCCAACTGACCCAAGGGATGTTCACAGAATCACAGAATATGCTGAATTGGAAGGGACCCTCAAGGATCATCGAGTCCAACCTGTAGCCCTGCATAGGACTATCCCCAAGAGTCCTATACCATATGACATCATGGTGGGGGAAGAAGTAAGAAACGGAGAGGGTGTTTGGAGTGATGGCATTTGTCTTTCAAAGTCATCATTATATGTGGTGGGACCCTGATCTGCTGAGGATGACAGAACATCTGCCAGCTCATGACAATTAATGAAATAATTCCTATTTTGCTTTGCTTGTGTTCTTTTACTTTACCTATAAAACTGTCTTTATCTCAATCTATGACTTTTATAACTTTTACTTGTCCAATTTTCTTCCTTATCCTGCTGGTGGGGGAGTGAGTGAGCAGCTGTGTGGCACCTGGAGGCTGCCTGGAATTAAACTAGAACAGTAGGAAACCCTGTCTGTCCCAGTTAATCTTCTTTGCTCGCTCTCTGGGTCTGTGGACTGGGAAAGAGCGTGGTTAGACATCGGTATGCTCTGACAAACCCTACTAATGTAATGGCCTTCTGGTAAGACAGTGCAGACTGCCACCTCTGAGACTGCGCCTCAGGCAAACTTCTGTGGTTGCTTCTCAGCTGAAAAGCTAAGAAAAAAACACGTTTATAACTCACCACCAGTCATACCAGCCTGAGCTACTGGGGCCCTTCTTGTGCCAATTATCCTGTATGTAGTTTCCCGTCTCCTACTGAAGCCAAAAGTTGTTCTTCTGTTTGGGATGTAATACATTTGTAAGGCAAATAAATAATAAACATTAGCTATGCATGAAGTTTCCACAGTTATTTGGTGCATTCTTTGACAGCATATTATTTGTGATATTTAATATATATTGTCTATATTGTTATATTTAGTCTATATTGTGATATTTAGTCTATATGGATTATGAGCTGTAAGAACTTGTAGTTAAAGAGAATAAACCAAATGACCTATAGTTAAAAAACATTATCTAAGCCATTCCCAATTAAAAGAATAACAATAAAATTTTCAATGAGTAATTATAAGGTCTCGTGTGTGTGTGTAATGGGTTCATGGTTTGATAAGCAGCAAATTATTCTAATTAAATATAAAGGTAATACATGTTTTACCCCTGGAATTCTGTTGGTCAACAGGTGAGAATTTTGTGAAGCCAGTACGGACAGTAGCTAAGAAAAAAGATAGAAACAAAACTATTAATAAATTAAATAGAGTTTATAAAATCCAGTGGCTCTGCATAACCCATCCTAAAGGTTTGTTGAGTTAAATGTTGACTTTACCTTCCTTCCTTCCTTCCTCCCTTCCATCCCAAATGTTGTAAGTTATTTAAAAAATTGTCATCAATAATGAATAATTTTCATGCTGAAGGACTTCAAATCTATTTTTATAAGTAAAACTGAAATATAAGAAATTCAGATAAAATCACATGGGTCAAGGTTAATTTCACAGAATCACAGAATGACAGAATTGTTGGGATTGAAAGGGACCTCTGGAGATCCTAGTCCAATCAAGCCAAGACTGCGTCACCTAGAACAGGCATAAGTCCGGGTAGGTTTTGAATGTCTCCAGAGAGGGAGACTCCATGACCTCCCCAAGCAGCCTGTTCCAGTGTTCCTCTAGCCTCAGTGTAAAGAGGTTCTTCTTCATGTTGAGGTGGAACTTCTTGTGATTAAATTTTTGGCCATTACTCATTACTTCTTTGCCATGGAATAAAATTCATAGGGTATATACAGGAAGAGCTTATAGGCATACTCTTACTTTAGGCACTAACACAGTGGACACAGACTCCAGGACATCTAACATTAGCCAAACTGAATGGAGAAAGGAGGTTGTTTGCAGAGAGTGATCTAGACCCTAATTAAGATGGGTGATTACAGGATATATCTAACTCTTTCCATAGACCCTATGAGTAGTCTGAAGTCCTAATTTGCATGCTTTGCTTAAGCATTTGATATAAGGTAAGCTAAGGACTCTAGTCTAACTTCATTATGGTCTGTGTGCATGCCCCTATTATCTCAGTAGTCGTATCTTGATCCTCCTTAAAATAATATTTCTTCAGTGTATGTAGAGCCATTCTCTGCATACACAGAAGTGGCTTGAATACAAGAATACAAGAAATTCAAAATTAAGAAAATAGACAACATATTCAGGGGACAAAGTGATTGGAGGGAAGATGGGATTGATACCATAATGCTCTATTTTATATCTTTCCCCCATTAGTAGCAAGTAAAATCTATGGTGTATCTGTGCAAGGTTTGAAAATAAATGTTTATACCACTAAGGCTTCATCTTCTTGAAAATTTCTTCACTTCTTTTATCATGAAGACACTTTTCTGAATGAAGTAAGAAATCTACCTGCTCAGGCTTCCTGTCAATCAGTTACCAATATCAAGCCTTCACAGCAAGGTACAATAAAATTTTAGTGGGTCGTTACATAATATTGTGCCCATGGAAGAACCTTTCACCCAACTCAGTGACATGTGGTTTTATATTTTCATGCAGTCCTAAGCTGTGTGGGGTTTTGTTGCTTCTGTTAAGGACGAATATCCTAGAAAATCCAAGCAGTTAATGTAATTTTCCTGTCAGAGGAGGGCTTCAAGTTGAAAAAACATGAGAACATGTGAGGGGTTTTAACCTCATATCTTATTTTGAAGAATAGGAGAATGTCAGATGTGAAGTAGAATGCATCTCTCCTGTAAGTCTGCTAAGGCTTTTTCAAAAGTTTAAGAGACAAGCCTTTCCACGTGGAAATTTAAAACCAGTATGATTCATAGAAGTTAACAACTCTCACTGTTGATTTCAGCAACAGGTTGTCTGGTCACCTCAGTATATCTAATGTCCACAACAATGTTATACATCAAAAGTAGTTTTAAGTTTTAATTTATAATTTGCTTATTTTTATTTTCAGTGCAAATACACACACTTTCTAATTTTTGTCTTTGTATTTGCAGATTACTTGTGCCTTTAATCTAAACACCTCAGAAAAAATTTTCTCTTATTCCTTTACCTAAATGAGGTAGAATGCACATGTACAGGTGGTATTAAAAAGAGATGTGTGTTTGTTTCATTTTAAGCACATAGGTTTTTTTTGGCATAAATTATGTCATTATAGACTTAACTGTTGATGAAGTTATTTGCTTTACCTGGGGTTGTTGCTCTTGTGCTTTTGGGGGTTTTGGTCTTTTTTTTGTTTTTTTTTTTTTTTTTTTTTTTTTTTTTTTTTTTTTTTTTTTTTTTTTTTTTTTTTTTT
>NW_020955633.1:482852-489803 GCF_003031625.1 Empidonax traillii | reverse complement strand
TTTTTTTTTTTTTTTTTGTTGTTTTTTTTTTTTTTTTTTTTTTTTTTTTTTTTTTTTTTTTTTTTTTTTTTTTTTTTTTTTAAAGACAGGACAATTATGCTTAAGAGGAGACTTACAATAATAGTAAAAGTTGAGAAATCTACAACTTTCTCTCTATTCTTTCAGCTGTGATTCAAAGCACTTTAAAGATTCAGCTTCCTGAATTATTCAGCAATGAATAATGTTGAGGATTCTTGAAGCACATGTATAGTTGACACTTCCCCCCTTCCCCCCCATTCTTTCACTCCTCCACTCCCACCCTCCTTTTACCAAATTCAGAAGTTGTTATAACAACATCAGCCATCGCTTTCTCAGTGTCAGTGCACCAGGACCATAGTGCTTTAGGCAGGAAAACCTGAGCAGAGTAAATTTCAAACATTTCCTCCAAGATCTTGCTGCAGTTTCTTGCCCTTGTTTGATTCTAGCTATTTGTGTGGGAGGATTGTTTTCCTAATGTTTTGATGGCTGTATTAGAGTTGTAGTACTTTACTAGAGCTTGATACTAATAAGTCATGATGGTGTTATAAAAATAATCAGGGTAGCCGATTATTAAAACCAGTTTGAAGTGTTGCAGAAATTCTCTCAATACTGAGTGACCAGGTGGTAAAATGATAGGTAAAATGCATCACCACTGAATGCAAAGTATTTAATATATGAAGAAAGTAACCTTCTTCCCTTCCCTAACAAAACCCCCACAAGGTATATGAGGGTAGTGATGATGAGTCATACTTCAACTAATGCTGCTTTTGGAAAGTTGCTCCTAATAAGTCTTTAGAAGAATAAGCTCCATGTTCAGGGGTGATTAAAGAGGCAAATAAAATGAAAGACTTTTTCCTACTGTGCATGAATTCATCAATTTCTAGACTCCTCAGCCTGGAAAAGAGGTAGATTAGAGGTCAAAGGAGAAGGCTAATGAAATCATGAGGAAAGGAAAGAAGATAAATTAGTGAATAATTGTTCACTTTCTCACAAATAAGGCATTAGAAACTATCCAATGAAATAAATAGTAGATTTTAAGTAAATAAAAATACATTTTTCTGTAACACAGAATGGAGCTGTGGAACTCATTGCTAGATCATGTTATGTGTTAAAAGGATACACAGGCTAGAGAAATCCAGGGAGGAGAGATTTATGGGCTGCAAAACCGAATAGTTCAATATCAGCTCCTGAGGAGCCGTAAGGTTCTAATAGTCAGCTGGAACTCCTTAAGGAAAGGAAAGGTACATCCTCTTTTAAGGGTGTATCAGGAGAAAGGCAATGCTGCCTTTTCCTAACTTTTGACCCCTACCATCTTAATTTCCATGTCCCTGTGGGACTGGTTGCTTTTGTTTGTGTGAGTCTATGTATCTGGACAGCTTAGAGTCCCAGGAACACATTCACATTCCTCACATCTTCATATACATGTACACGTTTTTCCTGGAAAGCTTTTCTGTGTACTTGGATTGCATCTATTCTATTTCAGTGAAATGAGATCTTGACGCAAATTACATCGTGCAGAAAAATCTACAGTGATGCACTTACGAAAATCTCCACTAGTTGTCACTCGATCCACATTTTAAAGCTGCCTTCAAGACCAATTCGAGCTTCTGTAAGAATGATGTCCTGGGCCCCAAATAACAAATATCCGTGACAAATTTTGCCATGGAGTCTTTCTGAAATGTAGTGGTAGGAATAAGTTTGAGTCCAAGAGATGGCAGCCTCTGCAAGTGTTATTCTGTGGGTTTTGGCTTTCTGAATAATTACTCTTAACAGTGTGTTATCCAGGATCCAAGTTGGTGTGTCAACTGCTGTATGTTAGCTCCTCTCTCTGGAGAGGTGATGATCCCAATGGACAAGTTCCATCTAGGAGGAGAAGTTACAGAAGAATGAAGTGTTTGGCAGCACCTCATTCAGCTTGATGTTCTGTACCGGTTTGGTGTTTAATGCTGTGAAGTGAGGGAGAGATAGGGCTTGTCTTAAAGAGTTTGCTGTGTGTGTAAATCATAGGAAAATGCAAACATGACACAATTCAAGCTTTTAATTTCTCATTATTTTAGCAAAATTCTTTTGTTGTCTTTGTTTTGGTGGCTGGCAAGCCTGTCTTGAGATTTTTCTCTCCGACCAGACTTTTGTTTGGCCTGCCCCACTCCACAAAGAGATGCAAGTGTAAACCTGGCTAATAATACCTGGGGATGATGCAGATCATCACTCTCAGGGGAGCTGTATCATTAGCACAGGCAGCATTGGCTCCTGTTGCTCTATGAAATGAGAAGGTGGACAAGGAATTGCCTGCTTGGCAGGCTTATAAGGGAAAAGCGTTCCTGTCTCTGCATGCTTTGGCCTCTGAACATACATTATTTGAGGAGGTAGTCAATGACTGAGTCAGCAAGAGCAGTTAGGATGTCCTGTACCCTCCTCCTGCATGCTCACTTCCTAAGGAGTGTCATGTGCTCGCTGGGAGCAAGGATAGAATAGAGCAAAGCAGCCTGCATTATGGGGCTGCAGGGTCTGACATATACTTGTTCCTACAAAGCAATTGCTGCTTCCAGTGCTTAAGTAGTTGGGAAGCTGTTTAAAAGGAAAAAACACCCCAACAACAAAAAAACCCAACAACCACCACAAACAAAGACAAACCAAACTCACAAAAAAGAAAAAAGAAAAAAACCCAACCAACCAACTAAAAACCAAAAAAGAAACAACCAAGAAAAGGCCACGACTAAAAAAACTCAACTAAACCAAACCCCTCCCATTTTACAGGATTTAAAGAAAATTATTTTAATTAAAGTTTCCTTTTTAATGTAATGAAACGGAAAGAATTTTTTCAAGCCCTTGCTCATTGTAATGGTAAAAGTGTTATCCTGAGTTACTGCCATTCAGTCTGTTCTCTCTTTTCCTCCTGAAAAGGAAGAAGGAAAATCAGCTCAAACTGAATTACTCTCAAGGTGTTTCTTCAAGGTTAGAGAATGTTTCCTGCTCCAGCTACCCATTTCCTTTGAAATAATTATGTTTTGGAAACGCTGTGAGCCCAGGCCATCAAAATGAGTGTCAAGGGAAGAAGGGTCTGTTTGAGACCAATGGGCAGGGCATTAATGCATTTGTATCCCAGGACTTACCGTTTTGTTTATATACTGAGAAAAATAAGATGGGGCTGTTTATTTGCATGATCAATGTGTATGCCTTTTTATCTCTATTATATCAGTCTGTAATTTGATTGCTTTGTTGAAACCTATATTACATATCTTTGTCTAATATTTTTTTTCATTCTTTAATTTTCTAAAAGACGTTAAGAAACCATGGAGATTAGGTAATCCCCTCCCCTACATCTTACATTTTAAATGTAGGGGAAAATAATAAGAAACTTCTTATTGCTCTTGATTGCCTTTTAATTATTTTATGCTTTAATTAAGTCTCACCATTCCTCATTAAGGATATTGTTCAGGAACTGTTATAGTAATCCTGCACAAGCAGCATCTGTGAAAGCTTTTGGTAGCTGTTGCCTTGGCAAGGAGACTTTTCACTTACATAAGCAAGTAGCACGTGATGAGGTTTGCTGCTCTGCTGTCACCTGAGGAAGCTGTGGGGCAAAAGATAGAACCCCAAATTTATACAATACCTAGGAAAAAATGTTCCTGAGGCTGGAGCAGCCTAGTCTGGAGATGATAATTGTACTAATGAAGAGACCATTTTCGTGGTTTATGCTGCTCAGAATCTCTATTAGCCAATTTGATGGCATTCTTGATCCAAGCCGTTTTGTAATATAAAATCAGAAGTGCCAGACAGTGACTTCCCAGGTGCTTACATCATTGTCTCCTGTGGCAGCAAAACGTCTGAGGCAGGGGTCAATGAGTTAGAATTCATGAGACAGCTTGCACCTGCCTGCTTGCATGATGTGAGAGGAGGGTGCTGCTGCCAAGACCGGAGCCCAGTCAGTACTCCATATGACACAGGTGTAATTCGACCTGGAGAGTCACCTTCAGCTCAGTCACTGACTCTTCAACCGTTGCACAAAAGTTGATTCTATCACAGCTAGACCTTGAGCTCAAGTGAAAAATTCCTGGATCACTGTGACATAAAGTACATGCTAAATTGAACTACAGCTGAGAGTAAGCCTGAAGTGAAGCTAAGCTGCTTAACTAAATTTAAAGCTTGAAGATCACTTTGAAGAGCAGTCTGGGGAGCAGTTGAGTTTTTCAAAGGCCCATGCAGAGACAACACCTAGATAACTTGGTAGCAAGGTGAGAGAAGCCCGGGAAGTTGCTGTAGCATTGCGTGAGGTTTTACCACCTTGTCCAGTGTGCTGGATATTAGTTTGCAGATTAGTCAAATGAAAGTGCACCTTCATCTACTGCGGTTAAACTCTAAGTAGAATGAACCTCTGTCTTCTTGATAGACACACCTAGGGCATCCTGCTTTTGCAAAGGTTAGTGTTAGCCAGAAACCCCACAAACGTAGCTTAGCTCAAAGCACTGCTGTAAGTGTGATGTCATTTGGTTGAGTATGTCATGGTGATCAGTGTCATGTGGGGTCACTCTACTCTCTCTTGCACAGAGAAGAACAGATCTGCTGTCCTTGCAGGCCAAAAAGCAAGTAGTGTACTTCAGTTGTGTACAACACTGTCTCAGCCTTAGTTGACATTTTGGGCATTCAGCTGTGAATAAATGAGAGCCTGCCTATTAGTTCATCAGGGAATCTAGCAAATTAGGAACCACAGTAATTAAAATTTTGCTGGTGTGAAATCCTATTCAAAATACTTAGCATCTGCCATCCAGCAAATTTTTAAGTGCTTAACAAGCTTTTGATTTTCTTATGAGGAGGTAAACATCAGTGTCTCCTATTTTACAAAAGAGACTGGTATACAGAAGGGTCAGATGACTTTCCTCAGTCATATGCAATGAACCAAAGCAGAGTTCTTTGATCAGGATTTTATCACTAATGTTGGAGATCTCTATATGTGCAGTCACAGTTATTATAACCAGTAAAGCAAAGTCTTACCTGCTGTAGGTGGAATATGACTTTTAGGAACTTGTCAATCAAGAAGAGATCAAGTGACTTTTTCTGGAAGAATGGAACAGTCTTACACTGTTGTGAAAGAGAAGCAGCTCTGACTGTAAGTTTTGGTGTTTTTTTCCCCCCAGCAGTAAAAGAGCAGAACCAATTGCTGATTATTAAGGAAAGAAATTTTTCTTCAATCTAGAGTATAAGGGCAATTTAAAAAATACAGGTTAGAGTCTTAGGTAGCATATCAACCATATCAATATGCTGTATGAAGGGCTTATTGTAGAAGCAGGATACTTGAAAGCAGACAGCTCAGTAATAAAGTGTAGCTTAACCAAGATTTGGTTGAAAAGAGTTGAATAATTGCTGCACATTGTAAAATGTTTCAAGTGGAACCTAAAAGACTCCTTCACCTTCATGGAAATATAATTGCATTTCACATAAACTCCTGGAAATTGGTAGCCAGAACCTGCCTTTAAGCTTAGGAGGGGTGCCAGGGAGAGACATCGGGGAGGGATTTGGGTGTTGTATAACCCAGATGTATATACTGATATAGACTCTGAAAGACTATAGACAAACCTTGATGAGACTGAAAAGAGGAGAAAAATGATAAAAAACCTGAAAGAAATATAAATTTAATCTTACACTGAAGTAGCAGGGACTTCCTTTATTTTATGGGGTTTTTTGTGTGACATCCTGCTTACAAAGCTGTACGTGGAAAACCAAATGATGCTTAGAGAAGTAATCTGGAGTTCTGCTGTGATGAATGTACCTGAGTAAAACATACAGTCAAAGCAGCTGACAAATAAATGTATGGTTTTCCTTATTCTGAGCTCTCAGTTTGCAAAGCTCTTTTGCAACACTGCTGCAAGATTCATAGAAATATCATATTTTAAACACTGTTTTCCTTTCTCTGCCAGAGAGTTCATTGTGAAGTCACTGAAATGTAGTTTATTTATATGATGGTATGTTGTCTATTACTAATCCTGCAGATGAAATCACTGATGACATACTGCAAGTATTAACTGAACCTGAAACGAAAGTAAATATAAGCCAATAAAATTCACTTATCTTTCAGCTGAAACATAGCTGGGGAGGGTGGCTGTGATTGATATCCATTTCAGGAGATACAGTAAAGTTTGAAGGCTAGAAGGAGGAAGTGATAATACCCTTCTGTGAAACTTCAGGAAGACTGTAAGCACAGTGGTTTTAGTGGCACAACAAGGAATTTGTCCGAGATAATGCATGAAGACCCATATAATACATCTGTTATTATTTGTGAACTCTTATTTAAGAATTTCTAGGTGGATGAGTTCCAAGACTTCTGTTGTCCTTAAAGAGTTCGATCTGGCAGTCACAAGTGTGGGGTGATGATTCATCAGGTGTAGTGAGCTCGAATAAAGTTTTGACAGATGCAATTAAGCTGTGCGTCTTAGCAACATTTTTCTTAGCCCCAGGTCAACGTACTCTCCATTTGTTCAGAGCTTTCTCTTAACTGAAAAATGGTGCAAGACAGCTGTTTTAGAAATAGGACTCATTCAGAGTCAGAGGTGAGAAAACACTTTTTGTTGCATGTAATGGAAAGGCAAACACCAGGGTCCCCACAGCTTTGGAAGCACTGCAGCTTTATAATATGTGGGAGACCTAGAAGAAACCTTTTATGCTGGGGGGGGGGAGGAGTAATAATTAATCCTTCTTCCCTTAGTCCTTTATCTCTGGTAATAGAGAATAAAGTAGGCATTCTTACAGCATGTGATCTGTTTATCAGGAGCTTATTTCCTCACTAGGAATAGGAAGGAGAAGACTCGAATGCTTTGTCTGTATGCATGCTGCCCAGTGGGAGTTGTATAAAGCAGATGATTTCATACCTCATGATGGCTTCCAAGGAGTCTTCTGTGCTCTTTTGTAACAGTCCCGCAGACCCAAAATAAGTATGCC
>NW_020955633.1:426115-482587 GCF_003031625.1 Empidonax traillii | reverse complement strand
GTTTATCAGGAGCTTATTTCCTCACTAGGAATAGGAAGGAGAAGACTCGAATGCTTTGTCTGTATGCATGCTGCCCAGTGGGAGTTGTATAAAGCAGATGATTTCATACCTCATGATGGCTTCCAAGGAGTCTTCTGTGCTCTTTTGTAACAGTCCCGCAGACCCAAAATAAGTATGCCGAAGATGGCAAGGGACAGAGGAATGCATGTCCTCTCTGAGCCTCTGTGTCTCGGTAGACACGTTCAGGTGTTAGCAGTTGATGCATTTTTTCTAGTAATTCCCTCAGCAGCCATCTAAAGGCACACAACATGATTTGGTGTTGACAATTGGAATTAATTAAAATAATTGTGCTTAAAATACCAAGCCTGTAGGAACTGTATTGATTAAGAGAAATGCCAGATGTTTCAGGTACAGTAGATGTCGACAAGTGATTAATAAGTAAGTTGTGTAAGTACGTATCTTCTCTCACGAAAGCTCATATACTGAGAAAAAAACTAATTAGTTCTGTTTATTAAGTGTTAATGTAGAAAAGTTGTTGGAAAAGTGATTAATGAGTTTTCATTGCACTATTTATGACACACATAAACATGGTAATAAGCATAGTGAATTCCAGCTTTCAAGGTCTCATTCAGTGATTCACACTATGTAGTCCTGTACTATTTAGGTATTTATCTAAGAATATTAATGTACTTACGTGTGTATATATATATATATTTATATGTATGTAAGTAGAACAGCCTCACCTGGATTTGTAGAACAAAACAGTGCTAAAGAACTCAACACCCATGTTCGTATACGTTTAGGGTTGTTAACACTGGACGGGCTCTAGCTCTGCTGACTGCCAACACGATGTGCTGTCTTGCTCTGTCTACTGAGATTACTTGTCAATCTGTGTGGCTCTAGGCTGTGTTTGCATGGGAGCAGTAACTGTGTAGGTGGGGTGTTCTCAGACAGGCAGCTTGTGCGAGCAGTGCCGCGTTTCTCTGTGGACATCCCTACGGCGGATCTGGACAAAGCACAGAGGCTCCTCACTAACTGCAGCCCTTACTGCTCAACAGCTGATGTCATCTCTGAGACAGACCAACTGCAGTGTAACACAAAACTAAATTCAGTTGTTTACTGTGGGCTTTTTAAATTTAAATTTTTCTTCTTCAGTGTGAAGCGTCCTCGTTCTGTGGCTGCCAGTTTTGTTTATTTTGTTAAATGTGGTATATCCCCTTAGAGCTTGCACAGGCTGCTCAGCTCGAGGAACCTGCATGAGCCCTCTGAGCTTTGGATGCTACTCTTCAGTGGTATGAACTCTTTGATATTCTTCAGTAGACTTGTCTGTGTGGTGCTGTCTGTGTGAGTTCATTTATAACATTAGTTAAAAAGAATCAAGTTTAAATTTTGGTTTTCTGGAATTCCTCCTTAATTATTCTTAGAAATTGGCCTTCTGTTCTTGTTTAAAATCATTTGATGCAAAGGGATGTGGAAACAGCCATGAGGAGGGTGGAGGGCCAGCTTTCTCTGGCATTTTGAATTTTATTGAGGATACTGCTTCCTACTGACTTAGTGCAAAATCCAAAATTGCTGAGATTCCACAGAGGAGAACTCCATAATCTCACAAGTGTGTATAGGGAGGTATTTGACTTACAGTCTACTTTTTTGTTTCACATTTCAAAACTGAAATATTTCATTTAGATTCTGACATCTGAAGTGTAAATATAACGCCCAGGAAAAGAAAGGATGGAATTTAAAATAAGGGAAAGTAATTTAAAAGTGAGAGTTGAGCAAAAACCTTTCTCTTCTGGAAACGCTGTGGGGTTGCATGACTTTCACCCTGTATTTTTTTTTTTTAGTATTGTCAGTATTGTCTTGATTTTATGAAACACTCAGGTTTCAGCTAAAATGCTTGTTCTGATGAGTTGTGGATCTTTTGAAACGCTGTGTTTTCCTGTTGGTGCTGTTGCTACCACTGTGTTATTGTGATGTGCAGAGGCCGAATTTAGATGTGATTTCACAGTGCTAACTAGAATCCTCACGATGGAGAACATACCAATAAGGTTAGTGCGTTTCAACACATAGAACAGCTAATCCTGACCCTGCTGATGTCATTGACAAAACCACAGTGAGCTTTGCCCAGATGAGGATTTCATTTGAATGATTTCAGGTTTTGCTTTCTCTGTGAAGCTGAATCCCTTTGTTTTTGGGGCACTTGAAGTGGCTTTGTCTGGATTTGTTTAGGCTTTGCTTTAAATGCAGGTTTCTTGCTTCTGTTACATATCCTTGTTCTTTCCCTATTCTATTACGCTTTTTTTCCTTCCCTAGGGAGTCCAAATGCAATGTGTGTAAGTCAGGAGGAGGCAGAAGTAATACCTGGTTTAGAAATAAATGAAACCCCCACTCAAGTCCACCTAATTCGTTTACTTCCTCAGCATTATGGCAGAGTTGAATCTGAAGCCTCTTCAAAGAGGTCTACCCCACTGGGCTATACTTTAAAAAAAAAAACAAAAAAACCCCTCTGAGTATCATTTCTGTATGGTCAAACACTCTGGACCTTTCCAGGAGGGGTCCCTTTCACACAAGTGTAGCCATTTCAATGTTTTTAGAGTCTAAATGCTAAAAAAAAAAAAAAAAATAATAAATCTGTTGTTTCCTATGGCTTACATTGTTTCTGGAGTTAAGTAATTTTAGCCTTGTTGTACCAGTTGAGGCTCTGGAAGAGAGCAGACTCTCTTCTATCCCAGAGTTTCACACGGATTTTGTCAGTACTCTGTTTTATGTTTGAGTTCTTTTTTTTCCAGAACGTTCATTGTGTTCAAGGAGTGGGCAGAATTAATACACAGCTTCACTAAAGCCAAACCATGAGCTGTGCATCCAAAACTGTGAGACAAACTAAGCTGATGCTGGCTGGAGGTGGTGCAGGGTTTGAAGGCCACATCATGATATTGGTGTGGTTGTGTCTTTACGGACGTGGCTTCGTGTGCCGCATGAAAAGGCAGCGGATTCCTAGGACTGCCTGGCTGTGCGTGTCACAAGTCTGGACTCGAGTCTTTGCTGGGTGAGGGTTCCCACACTCCTCTCCTGCATGGCACAGGCATTTCTTGGGGAACTTGTGGAAATTTCTCTGGCTAGTCATTTACACAGGAGAGGATTCCTGGCACTTGTGGTTTTTTTTCCTACTGTTTCTCTTGTGTTTGTATTCTGTGCTGGCAACAGTGTCCATATTTTCATATATACATATACCAGGCAGTTGTTGCCTCCTACACAGCCATGTAGCATTACAAATTTTTTGTATATACTCAAGATTCCTAATTTCTAGCTCTGCTCTGTGAAGAGTTTGCTTATAATAAGTTTCAGTGTGTTTCTTAAGACTTGTTTAGAAATCTTCTGTTAGAAGAATGCAAAATAGCATTCACTGAGTTAAATGCACTTGCTGGCTCTTATTATCAGAGGCACAGTTATCTAGGAACAGTTGCAAGATACCTGATTATAACAACATTCTGAGTATTATCTATGCTTGCTCTCTGCAAATGCCAGTTTATTCCTGAAAAGTGCCATAACATTTTGCAGCACTCATACATGATCTTAGGGAGTACAGACCAAGTTGTCTTAGGGCAGCACTTATAGTTAACCCTAAGATGTTTGGGCAAACACCTGGACTGTACAAATACCCTGTGAAGTGTAGTTATACACCTATATAATTGTGCAAACTTGGTGATTCCACTTGAAGGCATAATCGTACCTGCCATGACGTGGCTTGGTGGCCTTGTGCCTGGTCAGGATCCCATTGGGCTGTGCTCCCCACAAACACACTGTAAGTGATGTTGAAGAATTTAGCATCTAGATGGGCAAGATGAGAAGGAAATATTATACTCCTTTCAGAAATAGGACTCTAAAAATGGTAGGCTTGGGTCAGGTCTGTGGGAAACTGGACCCAGCTCCAAGTCTCAGGCTGAGGGTCAAGGCTTCTTGTCCCTTGCACAGAGCTCCTGCTGGTGTGACATAGGCATTTCCTCCATGGGTTGTTTTATTGGTTATTTGCTTTTCTGTCTTGTTACATAGCTTCTGAAAGTACTCAGCCAGATGGGCTGTTTGATTTGCTGCATGTTTCACTCTTTTATGTTTAGTTAAGTCAATATATGTCAAATTTTCATCTGTAAAGCAGAGCTAAAACTTCCCTATTTAATTCTGTGCTGTGAGGATAAATGAAGAGGTTAATTTCTTTTTTGCTGTGTCAGGAAGACAGTTAATATGGTTTAAAGATGAAAATAAGTATTTCTGATTGAATCTTCCCTTCCTCCCTCTCTCCCACTGTTACACATATACTGTGTATCTGTTGTTTTTGCTCATAATCCCTTTTAGGATTTAAGTTAACACACATTTTAAATGAGTTCTCTCTTTTGGGTTGCACAGGTTAACACTGCATATTCCAACTTTCTCTGACCTTGTTTCATAAGTGTAAGAAGGGATGTTGCTCTTCGGAGGTGACTTATTCATACGACTTCTTAATTATTAGAAGAGAGTTGGGCATGATGATCGGGGATGATGTGTGACTTGAGCTCAGGAGTCAGGCTGTAGTTCCCTGTGGGAAAACATACAGTCCTGTGGTTAAGATCAAAGGCTGTAGATCTTGCATTCGGTCCCTGTCTTTGTGCATCCTTCAGTATCCGAAAGCCATTTAAGTGAAGGAGCTTAAATTTCCCTGTCTAGCCTAGGTGTTGTAAGAATAAATTAATTGGCGTAGATGAGTCACTCACAAATGCTCTGGGACTATGGGTTATTTAAAAACCTGAATTTATCACTGAGGCCAGACTTTTCTAAAGGGCTCAGCTTGGCTTGTAAGCTTATGCCAGTAGTTGTCTTACCACTGTCATTTAGGATTTGTATCACAGTTTTGCCTAGAATCCCACATGGACATCAATAATGCATTACACAAAGGCTTATTATCTAGGAGTTCTTGCCCCAAAGAACTTTCAGTCAAGTTACAGGCAATAAATGGATACGAAGAACAGAAGAGAATGGGGACAACATGGCAGTGTAGTATATTGTCTGTCTGTCTGTCTGTCCATCTATCTATCTATCTATCTATCTATCTATCTATCTTTTGGTCTTTCTACCTGATGAGATCAGGAGGAGGCAGTGAATATATTTAACATTGTGATTTTATCTTTAAACTCAGGAGGAATCTCTACAGCGTCATTTTAAACAAGTGTAAGTAGGAGCCTTAGACATTGCAGTAGCAAAATTCCTAGCAAGATTGTTGCCAGATTAGTGTGCAGACCAGTCTGTCAATGCACTCCAAGGTATATTTCTGCTCTAAATTGAATTATTTTAGCTGTCAGCAAATGCTTGATAATATAGTGATCTGTGCTTGGAAGATTTGCTATTATATTAGTGTTGTATTGCATTCAGTGTTGAGGCTAGACAGAGCCACTCATCTTTACCTCATGGTCCCATGTGGACTCACTTAGCTTAGTCATGAGTGGGCAATTAAATAAGAAGAGAGACCTTGTCAGCTCCAGGCATTAATATAAATCTTGGTGCTTGTAATACATTTACATGGTTCCCCCAGGTCTATCTGGACTTCAAATCGTCTCTCTCGTTCACAGAACTTCTGGGATACTGACTGCTCGTTTTTGCTTTGTAGTTCTCTAAATCAGACTTTGGCCCAGGAGATAGCCAGCAGTAAGTTTTCTGACAGGCACTCAGTGAGCACAGGCACTTGCCCACCTTGATGTGCATAGGCACTGCCTCCAGTAATACGAAACATTTTGCTGGGGAAACAGGGGCTCCTGCTTAGCAGGCAGTGGATTTTATTCTCCAATTCCTCCTGCTCAGATGCATCTTACATTTAAATGGCTTATAGTTATCAGTGCCTCACGGCTGATACAAGGTCTTCATGAGCAGATTTGGTGATCTTTTTATGTAGAAAGACCGCATACCTGCATCATAGGGCCCTGAATGAGTGAGTGGTCAGTGTGTCTGCTTCTCACAGGGATTTTATTAAGAGGTTCTTCGTAATTTCTTTAACCTAATCATCTGGAGGTGTGTTAAGGATATAAGGAGTACTGTTGTGATCCTAAAGCAGGCATGATCTGCTAGTTAAGATGGCTCATGTTATATGTATAAGCCTTTGCTGATCATCTTGTGGAAGGTCCATGAACTGCATGGAGCTTGGAGTTTGATTTACCCTGGAGAGATATCTTACAGAAGGAAAGAAAGACAAGATATGCAGACCTGCTGGAACAGAATAGCAAAGAGATGCTCTTTGTGCTCTGTTTTTCTTGACAACCAGTAGTTTTCTGTATTGAGGTTGGTGAGCTACTGCCTGTAAACATCAGTAAATTGTCTATATAAAATCACACAGAAGCAGGAAAGGGTGCAATGGCTGGAATCTGGTATGTGTTGTTTTGTTTGTTTTTTTTTTCTCCTGTAGCCTCAGAAAATGCTTTTTTGATTTCAAAGTTAGGCAGAACTTTTTCATTCATTTCTGTCTCGGCATTGTTGTATTACTATAAATAAGTAAGTGCTGGGGCATAATTTTATAAGTAGTCTGCACTGCGAGGTGGGGACTTCAGCTTTTGTTCTTCCAAGCAGGTGCACGTTTCACTGGCTTTTATTGGGAAAATTGTCCAGCTACTGCAGAGCCTCAAAGCAAATAACTTCTTCCCTTCCTTCCTTCTTCCCTTTCCTCCACAGGAAGCACCAGGGTAGCGTCCATCAGAACATCTGTTAATGTTGCCAGGTACTTGCAGCTCTAGCGTAGCTATGTTGTGAAATCCGAAATAAGCTTAAGAGATAATGTTAGCAGAATCAAATATTGTCAGAGGCTGATGTGTCTGTAGCTATCTAAAGGGAATTCAGACTGAAAGTGTTTATTTTGACAGCAAGTGGCATGGATGCTGTGACAAAGTTTTGTTAAGGTGACTTCTATTATCCAAAATGATTGGTGTGCATTTCCTTGCTTCAGCTGATGAATGTTGGTGCAATGGTAGAAGCTGCCTGCTCTGTACCTTCATTGATCTTCTGGTTTTAGATGTGTTTTAAGAACCAATTTAAGTCAGGCTGCAACCGGTTGCAGACCAGTTGGTCATGACAGTATGTGGATGATGGCAGCCAGGGCTGGGCAGCCAATGTGTTTTTCAAATGCAGCTTTGCTCAGTATGTGGCTGGACATTTTCTTTGAGTGGCTGGCACAGCCATTCAGTATCTCTTTGGCTGTTTTATCCTCATGTGTATGTGAACCATCCACAGTGAAGTTGGTGAGTTGTGTATGTGTAAGAAGACAGAAATTAATTCAGTCTTGAGCTAAAATGAGAGCTTTTTGTGAGAGAGTCAAATGGCCTCAGTTGCTTTCTGTTTTATTACCTAAACAACTGTGACCTTGCTATGCTGCTTTCCATCTTCCCCTCACTGTGTTTCCCTCCTGTACATTCCAGGTGAGCACTAATACAAGTGCTGCAACCATCTGTTAGAGCTTTGGGGTAACTTAGAGAGAAACTGCAATGTTAATACAAGGCAGAGCATCAAAGGCTGGAAACATTCCCAACTGATGAAAGATTTATGTGTGTGTGTTTATGTGTATGTATATTGCCTGACTTGTTGATATGTTTTTTTAAATTCTATTTGGACATTGAACACAGAATATCTCCTGTCTCTGCTACTGCAGAGACAATATTTACTGCTGAAACTTTTATGGTGACAGTCCCTCAGTAGTACACATTTCAGAGTATTGCTTTGCTGCTCAATACAATCTTTCAAGTCTTTGTTGTAACAACGACAATAATATTTTCCCCTTTTTTCAGTTGAGTCCATTGTGCTTGAGGTCAGCTACAACCTTGACAGCAGGTCAGAAATACTCTGCCTTACTTGCACTGATAGAAGGAAGGGAGGTTCCTGACATGGGGAGAATAGTCTGCCATTAGCAAATGGATACAAAGTAACCAAGTCTTTGCTTTTTTTCCTGGTCACATTTTTTGTTGTTGTTTCCTAAAGGAAATTTAGGAAATTCCTTATTTTCTGTATGCAAATTGTCAGGCCCAGAGCTCCTTTTCAAGCGCTGTTTTGTTACACAATTCTGAATCCCAGGCAAGTAGTTCTGCTCGTGTGTGCACCGCTGCAGCAGAGGTTCAGAGGGAAGGGGTGCTGACCCTCACTCCATTGCTGCACAAGTAATTATTAATGTGTAATGTAATTTGAAGAGTTAAAGATAGTTTTCTGCCTTTATATTCCTTCTGAAAATTTACAATAAAAGAGGCTTCGTTGCCCGCTGTCCTCCGAGTATTGGGCTTTGAATATTCATCCAGCCAATCTTCCTTGATTGACTGAGAATCCCAGGTGGCTGCATATGCACTAACACCAATTCCTGCAGCACATTTCCTTAAGTCTGATGCTGCCTGTCTGGACTTGCAGCTGCGTAGCCACTTTTCCTCCGCCTCCACCAGAGGACTGTGTGAGTGACTTCACATCAACAAAAATATAAGATACAAATTTTGTAATTTTTTCATCTTTATATACGAGTGCTCTTTTTGGGATGCCTTGCCAGTAGGTTGCACATGAATTTGTTGGTAGCAGAGAATCACTGAGACTAAGGAAGTATCCACTTTGGTCAGGAGGTGGAGTGAAGGATTTATGTGTGCACCTCTTTTTCAAAGGGCAACCTCTTCTACCTCTTTTTATACATTGTTTTTGCTGCAAGCCTGTCTTTTCACAGTGTGGCCAGACAGCCAGTGTCTTAGCAACACTTAGCAACTTCTGTGTACCTTCAACTTACAGTTTCTTGCCTGACCCCATCAAATACAGTGTTTTCTTATCAGTTTCTTTGCCTTTGTCCAACCAGTTGAAATTTCCTGTTCTGCCCATTTTTCTTCAGTTGTAGTTTACTTTTGCCACAATCCTTGCTGCCCCCTACAAGCTTCTAAAAATGCTTGTGTCTTCATTCACCTGCTTGTCACTCTCCATGGGTGGTGTTTGACTTCTTTCCCTGGTTCATGTGCTGCTTCCTCTGCCTTGGTGGTGGCAGGGAGAGCTTGGAGTACTCCCATATGCTTCTCTTACCTTTGCAGTATCCATTTATGGCTCAACCTGGAGCTGCTGTTGCAGAACATTCCGTCCAGTTCCTCATCCTGGTGCAGACTGGCTGTACCTCACTCTGTGGCTGTTATCCCAAAGCTGATTGAACATTTGCAGGGCTTGTGCAGACCTCAGCACACCATTGCAGGTGTGAAGCTGCAGTATAGCAGCTGGCTTATTCAGGAGTGTGGCAATTAGTCATATTGGGGTGGTTTCTGGCTGCACACTGTTCCTTCTTAAAACGAAAAAAAGCTGAAATGCTACATGTGTGGAAGGTGTGCTGCCACTCTCTGAGGTAATACAGCACTCTGCAGTGTGCATTAGCACATCGTCTTGTTAACACTGAAGTTCTTTCCCTCTGCCACTTGAAGACAGAGAGCCTGAGGCAGAGAAAATTGGTACTCAAAATCACCTTTTCCTCCTTTTTAAAGTAAGATGATGACATGATAGCAATTCTTTGACCAAGAAGGAAAATAATGTAAAGTTGAGTAGTGAAATCAGTTGATATTAGCCCAGTCGACAGAGAACTTTGAGAACTATCCTAAAAGAAGGAAAAAAAGTCAGAAACCAACAAAAAGGCTGTTCCCAAGGAAAAAAAAAACAGGGAATTGCTCTTATCTGTGGCAGCAGGGAAGAGGGTCCTGTGACTCCTTGTTAGCCTACGCTGAGCAAGATGGTTTAGAAATTCCAGGTTGTAATTTGCTAATGGCTAATACAAGCTTTGGGGATGACGGATCAGTTATCCAAGTTACTGTTAGTGTTCATGGGCTTGTTAAGGAGCTTGCTAGCACACCTTGTTCTGGAGCGAAATGTAAATGATTGAGGAGGAATTTGTAATTGAAGGGCAGCTGCAACCAACTGGCATCCTGTCTTAGTGCCTGTGTGCTGCAGTCAGGACTGCTGTCACCATGAGAAGTATTCTAGAAGAGCATCATCAAGCCATGACAAGCATCTTAGGGATTAGAAGGCCTTCTCAGACCTAATCAGTTTCTTGTTATTATAATCTGAAGTATTTACCCACTATTTCCTCATCTGAGTGAATCAACAGTGACCCTTGGTGGTTAGAAAGGCTCAGTGCCTGCTGGTCCGTCATGCGTAGCATTCCCAACCTGTATATCTGTCTCTTGAGAACCTGAGTAATGTGGGCATTGACTACAGTATTGGGCATCTTATTTCACAGCTGATCGGGCTGATGTTTTGAGACAAAAATCTCCTCTAGCCAGTCCAGTTTGCATGGAGTGTTAGTTTCTAAATGGAAGATTTTGGCAGGACACTTAAATCTCACTCTTGAACTTTTTGATTATTACTTTGACACATACATACCCCACTGCTACTCTGAGTGTAGATCCATAGCATTGTCCTGCTTGAAGGAAATCCCTGGCCCTTACTGCATACAGAGTTTAGGAAAGAGATATTCTTTAAGGCCCATTTGAATTCGTAGACAGCAGCTTGGTGGCATTTAACATCAGGCCATAACTTGTCATTGTCTCTGCTTTTCTTTGTAGAAATCTGTCCACTGCAACAGACTTCCTTGTGTCACTGTGCCTTGGTGTGACCATAAGTGACTGTATGCTCACTCACAGTGAGCTGTTACTCTGATGGGTATAACTGATGGCAATGATGATGTTGTGTTTTTACAGTTCAGCAATCGTTTCTATTCGTTCTTCAACCTGGGCTGTGCTTCAAAACAGAATTTAAGTAGAGTCACCACCTGTTCATTTTTCAGCCAGACAATCTGCTTTTTTAATCTTTTAATAAAAAAACCCCAACCCTCTTCAGCAGAAGTCAGTTTGTTTCTCTGGCTGGCATCTGATTCCTGGCTCACTTCTAGTGGCATCTCCTCCTTCTCCTCCTCTTTATATCTTTGGTTCCGGCTGCTCAGTGTAACACTTAGCACACGCTGTGGCATCACTGGAAGCTGTGTTTGAACTACTTGAATTCAACCATAGTAGAGTGGGAGTGAAGATATGGACTCATGAGAAAATTGGATGCATAGAGAGAAGGCATTTCTGTGAAATTTTCAACTTGTTCCTGCTCTTCAAAAACAAGTGATTGTTAGTTAATGTATACGATACATCTGTATGTTATACGTAAAGGGCACAGCCATTTTAAATGTTGAGGAATACACCCAGTGCTGGTATCTGAGTGTGCAGCTGCCGTGTGAGCTGCAGGTTGTGCCCTGGGTGGGGGGAAAATGTTGGGAGCCCCAGGCAGAGGGGGCCATGACCTGGTGCTGACTCTGCACAACAAAGGGCAGAGGGACCTGTGGCACTGGCCAGAGACGCTGTAAAAACAGATAAACAGTGTGAAGACCCCAGACTAAATAGCACCATTGGACCAAGAGGCACGTGTAATCGGTGTGAAGAGCATGTGAGGAGCGACATCAATCTGGGCACACAGATTCTTAAGGGTACAAAATCCCGGGGCTTCTTTTCTTGGAGGTTCCTCCCCAGCAGCACCAGCTCGAGCTGTTTCTGTGTCACTGCACTACGATTAAATGACTTAAAGGAACAGAAAGCGTCTGGGATTCTGCTGTGGTAAACCCAGGGTCGAGCTGGTAAGGAAACCTTGTCTGACTGTGAGTGTGGGGTGTGCAGGGAGTCAAGTGGGGCACCCGTCTGGTCACGGGAGCTGCCCGATGTGAAGGGGCTCCAGTCCCAGCAGTGAAAGTCTGGGGTGGTGGGAGTGTGACTGACAGTGGCTCCTGAGTGGTTAGACAGGTAAGTTTCCTTGACAGCAATCATGGAATTGGCCTGCCTGTATCCACTCTTATTAAACCACATTGAGAGAGAGAGAGGCCTTTGAGGCAGGTGAATTGTTAGAAAAACCAACCCTGCCCTTCAAACCAGTGGCCACATGAGTTACTTGGGAAAGCTCTCAAAGAATCTTGAAGAACAAGAACCTTACAACTTCATAATTTGGAGGTAGTTTTTGTTATTTCGTTTGCAACAGGTTTTTACACTTTGGTCTGAACTCTTTTCTGCTGGGGTTGGCTATGGATGTTGGGTCATGACATAAAATTAGGAGTTTGAGGGCTTTGCTGGCTGAGTTTTGTATTGCAAGCTACTGTTTGTGTTGTTCCATAAAATCCAGGGGTATTTGCTGTAGCTCCCATACAGGGATCTATGGAGACCTGTGAGGGTGTCCTGTGTCCTATTTTGAACTGTGATTTACAAATGGTCATTTGGAATTTGTAATTTCGTTGGCCTTATTTTTTTGCATGACTTGTGGTAGTAGAATCATAGAATCATTAGGGTTGGAAAAGACCTCCAAGATCATCGAGTCCAACATTTGACTGATCACCACTTTGTCAACTAAACCACAGCTCCAAGTGCCACATCCAGTTGTTTGTTGAATACCTCCAGGGATGGTGACTCGACCACCTCCCTGGGTTCTCCGTTCCAATGCTTGACCACCCTTTCTGTGAAGAAATTCTTTCTTATGGCCAACCTGAGCCTCCTCTGGCACAACTAAGGCTATGTCCTTCTCTCCTATTTTCAGCTGTCTGGGAGAAGAGATCAACTCCCATCTGGCTAAAACCTCCTTTCAGGTAGTTTTAGGGAGCAGTGAGGTCTCCCCTGAGCCTCCTGTTCTTCAGGCTAAACAACCTTAGCTCCCTCAGCCCCACTGGTGTGAGTAGGAGCCACTTGACTTTCAAATGTTTTCCATCTCAGAAATAATACTTGGACCACAACTAAAATTAAATAGAGAATGGATATTTCACTGAAAATTAAAGAAGATAAAACTTTAAAACCCTACAGTGGTGTAAAAATTTTTGTCCAAGAAACCTCTTTAGGCTTTTAGTGGTGTGAAGTGCTTTTATAGGAATATGCGAATATGTTAGTTGTAGAACAAATCCTTCCTATTTATGGTAATGCCTGTTATCTAAGGCTCTGAAACCACTTTACAAAAGGTGATCAAATCTTTTGCTCTAATTTTACAGGGAGACGTCTTGCCCTAGATCACAAAGCACGTCAGCTGGAGTGTCACTTTCTTGGGGACACATGGTACATTCCCACCATAAATTAAAACACTGAGGTGTCTCTCTGGGCCTTACCTCCCTGCTGTTCTAAGGACAGATGGCATGTGCCAGCCCTGCTCCTGGCACCCTGACACACTGGAACAGGAATTGCACACTGCATCTGTGCAGTAGCTCTCAGTGGCGATCCCTACCAGCCCAAAAAACATTAGCACTCCCTGATCTCCTGTGTTGTGTGGGTATTAGTGAAATGGCTTAAATTTATTTTGAATAAATGATCTCAAGAACTTGCTAATCATAATCCTAGTCAGTTCAGGGGCTTAGATCAAATGTGAGCTGGTGATGTGATACCTGTCAAATGAGGTGTTTCACTTTCAGCCATTTGTGCTATTGAAGTCAGTCTGTGAATTTTAGCTTTCAAAGAGATAGGTAAATTATGAGACACATTAGCCTTGCTAGTCCACATACTGGGAGAAGAACTTGTCATTTGGCCTCACATGGACAAATTGATGTGTGGGCTTTCAGTAAATTGATGGGGTGCCCTTGTAAGACCGTTGTCCTTGAGGGAGTTCCTGCAGTTTCTCACCATCTTCAAACAGAATGTGCCTGGAAGAAATGTCAGTTAAACTGAAGCCCCTCCAGGGCAATGCTTTTGTTTATTACAAAGCACTGGTGTATGAAATAACAGTGCTATAATCATGTGTAAATGAACCACGAACTAGGAGAACATTCACGAACATTTTATAATGGGATGTGTTCTCTAAAGTTGCGGCTGGCTGGAATAAATCAATAGCCCATGGAGTGCACTTTTATTTTACTCCTAAGTGTGCAAAATGCAGTTTTAAGTGGCTCTACTTTTGAGAGCACAGACTTTAAAACTTCCTGACTCTAGCCATTTTCAATGCCTGGAATTGTGCACTAAGTAAGTAGTGATAAATTTCCTGAAGATGTAGTAGGCCTTTCATCTTTATCTTCTGTGACCTATTTAAAGGGGGAAAATAATTATGGCTCCTTGTTTCAGGAACCATTGTTTGCTGTACCAATGTTTAATGACTCTTCGATAAATATCATTCTCAACTCATCACTTTTGAGCCATTTGTTGTTTGTCCAAGGTGGTTAAGAAGGAAGGAAGAAAAGAATGAGATGAAATAAAGTTAGCACTGAAGTGTATTTTAATATTTCAGCACAAACGTTGAACACTAGAGGAATTACTGGTTTTGTTGCTTTTGACATCTGCAAAGAAGTTATGTCATCAAGACTAGAGAAGCAAAGCATCTCCCAAACTCTCTTATGAATAGTATTTTACTTATCATTTCTCTGTCTCTGCAGAATGAGTGTCTCCTTGTAAGCCTTCATGCTTTACTGCTTATTGTGCTTTTCAGCTGTTCCTTTCCCCCATGCTGTTCCTTCACACAAATTGCTTCTCATAGTTGGTTTGGTTTCTGTTAATTCATATATTCTTTTCCCCATCTCACTTTAATACGGTCCTTTCATTTTGCGTCTCTTTATTGCAAGCCACCTTAGCCTAGGTCTCGTGAATGCTTTCCTTTTGATTGGAAGTGCATAACGCCACTCATGCCACTCCAAATTTGTTCTGGATGCTGTATAACAGGTTATTAAATGTATTCCATTCTAGTGAACACTGTTTCAATAATATGTTGCTTTGCTGTTTTTAATGAAACTGTAAGGATCTCTTCTCATCTGCCTACTCATGATCTGCCTTTAATCAGTGGTGGTTCTCTCTTGATTGCTGAGGTCTTCTAGTCCTTTTAAGTTTAAAGGTGTATGAGGTTTATGTTAGTGGTGGTGGTAAATTGCTTCTCGTCTAAACAAGTGAATTCCCTGTATGGCATAGATTTGTTACTGCTGTATTCTAGCTGGGAAATGTAAGTCAGAGCAAGGTTGCTGATGACAAATAAATCAATTGATGACAGAGGAATTTATGGTCCATCACAGAAAACAGAATGGGAGCTGTGATTTATATATTTATTTGCTTTAATCAATATATAACAATAAAATGTGACATTATACATAGGGTCCCTGGCAGTGAGTGATGATGGTGTAACCTGTACATATCTGCCCAGTAGATGAGTCTTTTCTGGGAAGAAACTCATGGACAATGGGCAGCATTTTAAACATACAGGTGGGTTTTAAAAGTGTGTGTGTGTGTGTATGTAGGGAATGGTGGTTGTATGACCATATACCTTGACAATAAATATAAGCATAAAAGAGTAGAAGATGGGTCACCTGTTTCTATCAGACTTTTTGGGTGATCTTACTTTTGCTTGGTGCATGGCTGTTGGTGTAAGCCACTCTGTTTTCCTGGTTCATGCTAGTTTTGCCATTACTGTGGCATAGAATCTCATCACTGATTCAGCATCCCATGATATTTAAACATGGACCAGAAAGCAGGGGAGGTGGAAATTTTTTTTTCCCCAGCTTACCATAAAAAAATTAGACTGCTCCAATGTCAGATGGGAAACATGCCAACTCATGGACACAGAATATGAATGGACTGGAGGGACTGGTTGGATAAAGAATGGTGGGAAGGTTGGCATCCTTTGGGGGCTGGTGTGTGCTCTCTGTTACGTGTTGTCATCGTGGAGGATTTTGGGGCAAAGCATTCCTCTTTGGGGAGAATGGCAGCATCACTTTTCATGTCTTTGGTTTCTGTTCTGGTACATGGGTGTCATACCTGATGGTTGCAGAGTAAGGGTTTGGGATGGGAAGGAGTAGGAAGGGAGGCTAGATGCTCTCCTAGAAGCCTGTCAACCTCAAACAATCTGTTGCCTAACTTTGTACTTTTGCTTTTTTACTGATTTACAAATGGAGAAACATCTGTGTTATTGTACCATAGGAAGAATGGAAGGTATGAATTCTCATCTCCAGTTGCGTGCTAGGCTTGATTTAAGTTCTCACACCCAGGTTTCTTGGTAAAATATAGTATATTTAACCTGACTTTTCCTAAATCTGAGAAAATGTGGTAGTTTTTGGCTCATCTGGGTTTGTGTCTGCATAACCTGAGATGGAAGAGGAGGTAGGAAAAATTGTAAGGTATAGAAATACACACATTTACTTATTTCTCCCCTGCTTAACAGGGATAAAGCATTTAAGCTTCACTGATACCAGCTGTAGTTGCAGTTGGTAATGATCCGGTGTTTTATTTGGGAGAGGGGGGAAGAGGAAATAGAACAACCTTCACTGAAAGGAAACTTCACCTTCACTGGAAGGAAAATGGGATGCTTTTGTTAAAATGGAATGATCTCAAAGGATAGGTAACATTACAGTTGATGTCTTCACATATTTTTGGAGTTGCCTTCGATATCTGTTTTCAAGTAACAGTCACACCAAATTCCTTCGGAGTTGACTGCAGGTTCTTGAGACTTACTCATCACAGATATTTATTCCTGAAGTGTCTTCAGCAGAGGCATAAAACACACTAACAGATGTTGAGACTTTACAGTCCTCCAAACACTAATGCTCTGCTGGTGGGGTTCAACAGCAGAACTGATGAACTCACCTTGTCTCTCATTGGGAATGGGTAGTGCCAAAACACCTTTACTAAATAGCAAACAGAAGATGGGGACTGGCACTGGGGGACAGCAATTTGGGCCACGGGGCCAGTACCTTTCAGCTGTGAGAAGATCTAAACGTGGTCTGCTGCAGCAGCCAGAGCTTTGTCATACACAAGACCAACACATCTGGACCCTCCCCATGTATTAATGTACTCCATGTATTTCCTGTGATGCCTTCTGGTATTCTTTGTCTTGATATCCAGTACAATTTATTAGCCTGCTGTCGCCTTGGATTAGAAAGGGAAAACATGTGCTGCCCCTCTGGCATGAAACGGGACATTTAGCAGGGATGGTTTGTAGTCATGATGCGTGGTTTTATCATCATCAGTACAACTGAAGTTAAGGAGAGCAAGTACTGTTTTTAATTCTGAATTTGCAACCATTTTGAAGGTTTAGGACTTGTATGACAGATTTTACATGTGGCTCTTGATAACAAAAATAACAAGGACATATGCACCTGTTCCTTCTGTGTCCAAATTCGAGATGACTGTATATCCTCTTAAATTGAGCACTTACTTCCTGGGGAGTGATTTTGGTTATTGCCACTGTTAATGAGATAATTGCTAATTGAGGATCAGTCTTGTCTCTTTCCAACAAGTGCCCTGTATGTATTGCATATGGAAAATATGAATGTGAGCTTGGAGTTTCGAAAGGCCAACTCTGAGGTGCCTGAAAAGAGCTGATAATCTCAGCTTTGGGGCATAGCAAATGGCTGAAATAGTTAAAAAGCCTCTCGAGCACTCCAAATCAACATAAATCTTATTCATAGGCTTTATTTTGTGAAATCTAATTTTGCACACACTAGAGCACACATCGCACTTGACTTGTTTGATGTGTCCCTGGAAACTCCAGTGAGGACAGCACTGGGGTGAACTTGTGGATAGCTGGAGCTCGTGTTTTACACACTGTAATTTATGGAAGGATGCTCCCCTGCTTCCTATGCCAGAGCTTTAGTTCAGCAGAGTGGACTCTCCTGGCTTCTACCTTTTGTACTAATTGAAAAGAGGCTGTTTCTGAATTGCATTACCTTTTGCAGTAATGTTTGTAAAGTATTTAAAGGACACATTTGCTATCACTCTCTTCTTTAAATGTAAATCTTCCCCATTCAGATAGTCACAGCTCAAAAGTCCTGCACAAGGCAAAAGCATGCCATAAAAACGTAATGCAAGATAAATGGGCCCTCCTGGCTGCTGAGATGAGAACTGGATGTATTTGAGTAGTTCACAGAGACTGCAATTTTCATTGTCTTTAGGCACCTCTGATAGATTTCATTCTCTTTTTTTAAGTTTTCCTTCTCATGGTTATTATAGTTCAAAAAAAAAGTTAACCTGCAGTTATATAAGATGCAGAAACTACTGAACAGAAGGATTTATTGACTTTCCCTGACAGTTTTGACTGGGGTTGTTGTACATCTGCATATGTGGCTAAGTTGCTGCTTTTGCAGTTGACACCAGTTACACTAATGTTAACTCCTTGGTGTAGGAGATACTATCAGTGTATAGATAGCTGTTGCAAGTGTGCCTCTCTTTATAGTGAGAGAGATAATTAATGAAGTAGGCTGACTGCCTGAGTTCATGTAGCTCCTCAAAGTTGCTGGGATGGGAAGGTGAAGAAGGTTAATGTTGGGAAGAGCCAGGCTAATCAGTGCTTTACTATCAGTAGAGAGTTCTGCATATACTTAATCTCTTTCTCCCATTTCAGTCTCATTTAATGTTAATATTACTTGAGAAAGATTTCTGGAATTTAACATGAGTGGCTCCTTTATGGTTCTGTAAAAACTCTTAAGTTTCTAATTGCTAATCACTTGTGAAAAACATGACCGGTAATTTTAAATTGTAATAATCATGCTTTCCCCAGACTCCTGTGTGCACAAAATAATGTTACAAAAATGGATGTGGTACCCTTAACAGATATTTTTTCATGCAGTTTTGTTTTATATGCTTGTGGCCTTTCGCACTGGTCGTGCACATGTGGGTGCCTTTGATGAAGCAGGCAGCTGTCGTTGAACTATTTGAAATAACTGAGCAGATGCATGACTCTGCCACACATCAGCTCAGTGCAAGCATCCCTCCTGTGCAGTATAAATCAGGAGACTTGAGGAGCAAATATCCAGTGCTAGACATCATCTCCTCATTTATCTTTGCCACATTTCACCCCCCTGGGGGGGATAATATTTTGATGGGTGCATAAAGTACCATTAACTTTAACATTATCATCAATCATCATGACAAAGGAGGACAAGTAGTCTTTGTACCTGGTCTTACCACTTGTTTAGTCATCAAACCCTTTGCAAAATGAGTGTAAAACACTACTTTATTAAGGCTGTAGTTCTGTGATATAGTTTTTTTGACAGCAATACCTGTTTTAGCTACTGCTGGGCTACCTTGCACCCGTAAGGCAGCATCTCCATCCATTGTTCTGTGCAATTGCACATTCTGCCTCCCTTCTTAGGGCACAAACCCAACTCACCTTTCAGAGACAAAACACAAAAAAACACGTTTTGGGAAGGGGGAGGTAATGGGAAGGTAATTTTTTCTTTTTAAAGCTGCCTCAGTTCCCTGGTCCTGTTCATTACCTTGCTTTGTGAAGAGCTGACCCGACACCCCCTGAGAGTTGTGGGCCTGACTGAGGGCAGGCATCGCTCTGGGGTGAGAGAAGAGGTTGAACGGTTTTAAGCCAGTATTTTCAAAGAGCAGTGAACTAAACACCTGAACTAAAACCTGATTTAGTAACCAGTGTGTTGGCAGTGCTTCAGTGCCAAGGATGTAGAGGATTCAGGATCCTTTCTTGACCACTTTTGTAATGGTCCTTTTGATTTTTTTCCCCTTGTTAAGACAACTTCTTGAGGGGGGAAAAAAAAAATCATCAGGAGAAGTGAGGTGTGTTGCACAGCAGCAGGACACCATAATGATGTGGGCCAGCACTGTCAGGGGAGTGTGAAGTTCTCACTCTCGCTCCAGGTTTGCTGCACAGCTCAGAATTGAATCAGCACCAACTAGTTTTTACCAAGTGACTTTCAAAAGTAGCCTTTCATGCTGACATAGGACAAAGCATTCTTCAAATACCTTTTCTTCTCTTTTTGCTTTCAGAAAGTCACTGCAGATGTGTCAGATTATGGCTTTGCTTTTCAAAAAGATTACTGTACCTCACAGATGGATAGGTACAGTTCAGCATTAGGTTTTAATTCAAATGAAAAAAAATTATCAACCTGCCTCTTTTTCAAGTGTAGTTTTTCTCTCCATGGGACAGTTGATGAGGGGATGGTACTGCATCGTGTTTGCGAAGTTGCTGCTTAGAGACAATTTCCTTACTTGCTCCTTTAGTGAATGTGGTATGATGACAGTCTTTAGTAGAAACCCAAAATGTCATGCTCCCCTAGATTTCTTCCTGGATAGCATTACTCTGTGCTCTCTTATGTTTTCAATGTGCACAAATGCTTAGGAGCCTGTGCAGCAGAAAAAAAATTCCAAAATAAGGCCCTGTTCTGATAGGTTAGGAATTGAGGTCAGGATCTGGCAATTAATTTCCAGGAGGCCCCAGTGAAGAAACACAGTTTATCCATCCATATAAGTTGCTCGTGTTGCTCACCAAGCTCATTCTCATGCTAAAAAGACAACCAAGGAAAGAAATGTCAGGTTTGCCATGCTCCTAATATCTCCACAGTTTTTCTTCCTCTCCCCTTTTTCTGTCCCTTTTAACCATGCTATGTTAACTAAATTAATGCTTTAATAGTGAGAGTTGATATTTATGGAACTGACTCCTGTTGCTTTGTGTGTCTGGACGGTGCCTTAAAACAGCTGGACAGGTTTTCAAATCTTGAGCACTGGGAGTTGGATAGTGCGACTTGCTTCAAGGGAGTAGTGTTAATCTGCTGAGACTGACCACAGGTTGTACTCTGAGGGCTCTGAACAGTGTTTTCTATGTTGGCTGATTGAGTCTAAGAATTTACCCCAGAGAGGGGAATGGATCTGTGCCACTTCTATAAGAAATAATCAAAGAGAGGGATTTACATGCCCAAATGTGTATGTTTTAGGCACAAGAATTTCCATGTTGAAGCTCACTGTTTCTGACTCAGCCTGCAGAAGACCCTATAGCTGGTGTCTATCTAGCCATAAAATCTAGCAAATCATGGAGCACAAGATTCATCATGTGCTCTCAGCATATGGCACAACAAAGCATTTTGCTTTTACAAAACAGTATAATCAGCCCTGCAATATCCAGCCTTCTTCCTGTATAGTGAAGTTTAATACACAGCAGAAAGGAGTTTTCTTCTCAGTGAAGATGGGGAGGAAGAACATTGGCCTTGCTGGAGGTGCATGGGTAGTGACCACAAGTGTGCCTGAGCCTGGATATCTCTCTAGTCCTTCCTGTGTGTGCACCAGGGGAAAGCTTGGCAAGTGTTTGCCTGCATTGAGATTCTGAACAAGACTCAGAGCCATTGCAAATGGATGATCCCAGTCTCTGGATGAGCTGGCAATGATTAATTGAAGCCCTTGAGATACAAGACTGAGCAGATGCAAGTGACCTTAACTGACACAGAAATGAAGCCTTATCTGCATCAGAAAGAGGGTTCAGCACATCATCATCTGCTGTTACAAACAGCAGGAAAGGAGAAAGGCACAGAAACTAGCCCAGGTAAAGTTTATCCAAAGAAGGCAGATAGATACAAAGAAGCCTGCAATATGTTCTTTGTTTAAATCCAGCAACCAGAATGCTGACACACGTTTAAGATGTTATGTGGCTCAGGTGTTTTTTTTTTTTTTTTAGGTATTCTTCTTTCAAGTACTCTTTCCCAAGGAAATATGTTTGGGACATGCATATGGGCTTTTACTGCATGTTAATGGAAGCTGCTCTTGAGTTTGCAGAGGGCGAGGTGTGGAGACCAGCAGGGAGGCCTGGTTTGTGTGTGTGTGTGTGAGAGCCTTGTAGGAATCGCTGCAATAGCAAAGCTGGAATGCAGGTTATGGAATTCTACATAACAGGAACTTTAAATTTCTGGGTAGTCTAATTGCCTTGCAGAATCTTTCTGCAGGCATAAAATTTGGCTTAGGCATAAGGATTTTCAGGAATGTTCTTCTTTTTAATGTGTACAGTGGAAACTGTAATTTAATTTGTGTGGCGGTTTTCCCTGTGGCTGTTGGAGACTGTTGCTTATTTTCCTGATAGTAGTGGCACAAGCAGTGCTTTCCAGTGTTTGCTTGGATGATTGGATTGCTGGAAAAGGCTGTCTGGGATAGTAGGTCACTGTGAAGTGAGGACTTTCTTTGCTCTAATCAGAAAGGCTGTACCTAGATGCTTACTTCCAATAGCAAGAGAGGGAAAGCAGAAATGAAATGTGAACAGGACTGTATTCCAAGTGGAAAATGTAGAGGGACAAGAGTGTCAGCAGAGCACCATTTCCTTCGATGATTGATTGCTCTTCAGCTCGTGGTCATGCAAAAGCATCTCCTGTAACTGTAGCACTGTGTAATTTCCAGCACCCTTGATCTGAAGAACTTAAAGAGCAGTGTGAACTCAGATGAGTTAAATCTGCAGCAGTTCTGTGACAGAGGTGCAGTCACCTTGGTTTTCAGATGAAATCGGGGAAGAAAAGTTCAGGTGCTTACCCAGACTCAGTGAGATGGTGACAAAGTTAGGAACTGAATGGAGCATACAGACAGAAATTAACCACTCTGAAGCTATTAATCTGTGCTATGCCTTTGCTTATGTAGTTGAACAAATGAAATTGTTTTTCCCTGAAGCACTGTGCACCTACTAGCTCCCCTGGAAACCTGCTGGAGTGGTGGTAGTTCAGCTGTTCTGCAAATCACACACTTGAAAGAAGAGTATTGCACCGAAGAATCAGCCTCAAGAGGGCGGAGTATTGGCAAGCTTTCTGAGGTCATTTGGAGTGCTCAGAGCAACACAGGATCAAAGTAGAGCAGGAGAGATAGGAGATGAGGAGACGACTGGGGAGAGGGAGAGAAGGGGAAATAAGAAATATCGGAGAATGGTGGCGGAAGAGGACAAGTTTGACCTCAGAGAAGAAAATAGTGGGAAAGTGTGTGCACGATAGCATGGTTAAAAAAAACAAACCCAAACACATAAGTCCTGTCTTTAAGGAAGTATGTGAATTATGCAGTAAAAGAAATAAGGGGTTTAGTGAGGTAACGTAGGTCTGAGGATAGGAGACCTAACTTAGGAACACAGAACCTTGCATTTCTCTTGCCCCCTCTCCCATTTATGTACTGATATTGTGCTCTTCCTTGTGCTGTGGGATGGTGCTGTGATCTTGTCCGAGTCCTCTGAGTACTGCTCTAATAAAGTATGAACGGTGATCTCCCTTAGTCTGCAATCAGCACAATGAAAAAGGAGGGGAAAAAGTAAGGTATAGGTGAGAACTGTGTAGCCATGTTGTGTTCTTTATTCCTATAACTAAAATTTTACCCTGGAAGTGTTCCAGAAATAAATCCTTGTCAGCTGATATAAATAAAAACCACCTTATTCCTCATTCTTTCCCTTTTCCCCCTGCATCACTAATGTGTAGCAGATGTAAAACAAAGACAGAATCATAGTATTTTGTGTTATACAGGGAAAACCAGGTATTACCTTGCTTCAGACAGTGCCATGACCTGGGAAGGGTTGCATAACCCTGTCCTCTGTGAAGATTGTTGGGAAACTATCTATTTTTTTTCCATTATCATTATTATTTGAATGAAAAGTAAGTAAATGTATCTGTGTGTGAGGGAGAGCAGCTGGGTGAGTACGTGTGTGGGGCTGGGGGGGAACTGAAACCTTTGTTGTTTGCTCATGCTGGTGTATCAGGGTTAGGCTCTTGGGCAGCAGTGGGAACCCTGAAGAAACCTCCTTTGAGAGCTTCCTATTGGAGAATGCACAGCATCACTCTGTAATTAGAAATTTATTACTTGGATGGAAGTCCCATGCTTCTGCTGCACTTAAAATGAATCGTCTTTTTTACTTACAGCAGTGTTACCACTAGGGAGTCCCTTTTTTGGAAGTTACTTAATAGACGTTGTTCAAAAATGTGTTCTCAGTAGAGATGTTCAAAAAAAAAAAATGTGTGGATGTGGCTCTTGGGGATATGATTTAGAGGTAATGGTAGGTTAACACTCGGTCTCAGTGATCTTTGAGGCCTTTTCCAACCTTAATGACTCTATGACAGAACAGCCTCAGGAGAACAGTTACGGTGCTGGTGAGGCAAGAACACCATTCTGGTATTTTACATTGTCTCAGGTTTTTCATTGTGGCCTCGAATAATTCAAATGGCCTCTCAATGCCTCAGGTTGCCAGTAACGAGATGATAAAGTAGAACTCCTTGACTTTGTGGGCATAGTCTGATAAAGGTTTTGAAATTGTTGAGGTATCCAAAGGTGTAAGGTAAAACTTTTATTTGAGTCAGTATGTCTACCCACTCCCAAGATCCTTATGGTGTTTTCCTCATTTAAGTTAGTCATGGAGGCTTTTATAAACCAGTCCCTTGCAACATGTTGAAAACCCCAGCGGGCAACAGAAAGCTGCTGAGTGGCTCCCCAGCCACTCAAAAAAAAATCTAAGGGGATTTCCTACAACAGGATTTATTTTCTTGGCTCTTCACATGTGGTGGATGTACAGTTTACTATTCCGGTTAATCCTGGCTTTTTGGCTGAATCTCAGAAAACAACTGCCAGCATCAGTGATGACTTACAAGAGGGCAGGAGGATCTACTGGTCATTGAGGTTAGAGATCAGAGGCTTCAAATGGCCGTACACAGATCTGTGTTTATCCATGGACCATTACTGAGACTGAATGCCTGACCCTCCCTGATATATTGGGATGTTATTGCAGGAGACTTTAGTAAGTACTGCAAGTTCAGCACTGCCTTAGTAACCCAGGATATGGGGAGCAGGCACTTTTCCAGATCTGGACTGTCCAATTCTATGGTTTTGTGGTGGGCTACCCTAGCTCTTGCTTGCTTTAACCCTGGGTCTGACAAGTACTGGGATCTACTGTGATCTCTTAGAGAGCCAACAAGAATTCCAGCCTAATATTTCAAGGCACTGAAAAAGAATTCTTTGCCCTTATGAAATTAATTCAGAACAGAAATTACCTTCCAATTGACTACTTCTTTGCACAGCCCTGCTAAGTAGTTTATCTTCATTAAATATGGTCAGATGTGATGTTTTTAAGTTCTGCTTCTTCCTAAAAAAGGACGCAACTCTTGAGTAGCAGCATCCCTGGGGAATGAACCTGGGAACTCTGGATCAAAAGGAACAGGTCTGTGTTGCTTGTGCTATTTGTTTATCTGTGAATATCTGTGTATTAGCCAGAGGCTGCAGTTGTCTGCATTCAGCCTACCCTCTAAAGAAGAACAAGGAGCCACAATGTGGGACTTCATTAGTATCTCTGACTTGATTTCATCAGTGTGTATCAAACGTTCATCATCCTGGGTGCCACTGCTCTGTGATGGAGCAGATGCTGACCTGAGCCCTTGGAGCTGGAAGTCAGGAATTGTTTCTGTTTAAGCCAAAGTGTAGCTGGTGTGGTGACAGCTCATTCCTTAGCCCTGATGTGTGTCCTCTTACCACATGCAGAGAGTGCAGAACAGAAGCATTGGACTTAAGAGTGCTGATAAGATTTTTTGAGCCCTGAAATGGCAGAGAATGCACTAGAAAATTACAGTGCTTTCCAATGGGATCAGAGAATGCTCACAGCTGCCTTTGTGGGGGGGAGATCAGGGTGCTGTGAAGATACTGCAGGAAAGCAGAGCATCTGATAGCTGCAGCATTGAGATATATGTAAGAAATCTGGGTTTCCTGTGGCTAGGATTTCTGACTATGCTGCAGATCTGTTGTGCCACCTTGGATGGATATCTCTATTCCCCTGAATGTTTCTTTTCTCTCTTGTTTATTCCTGTCTTACTGCCAGGAGGGGACTGCATTGAGCCCTCTGTTGTACAGCACCAGGTTGTACAAGCAGCCGGGGTCTCCCAGCACATTCATCACGCTAAAAATAATAGGAAGGAGGGCACCTGTCAGAAATTTCTTCTTACCTTTTAGTTATTAATACATTTTCCTTTCTCTCTCTCTCCTTTTTTTTTTTTTTTTTAATTTTTTTTATTTCTTACTTGAAGGGGAAAAGAAGTCAGCTATCTTTTATTTTTTCTAAAACAAATGACTCTTGACAGGTCTGGAAATGTGTTTCTTGCACTTACTCCACGGACACAGGGGCTGTGCTGGCTCATTTATACACCCACACACTACAGCTCAGACTTTTCATTAGCTTGGCATATATCTTTTGTTTGCAGTGATAGGCACATGAAAGTACAACAGGAACAGGGCTAGGGGAGAGGGGAGGGAAGGGGATGCATTGCTGCCTGAAAATCGCTGTCTCGGTGTTTTATTCCTTGCATATGCAGAATAATATTTTTATTCTTTTTATTGTTCCCCAGCTGTGCGAGAGCTGACATGGACTCAGATGGATGCACTGCAGCCTGGGTCGCTGCTTGTGCCACTCAGACAAGGTTGATTTGTGATCTTGGCTGGCAGGGGAAGGGAAAGGACACGTAGGGGGTTTTCCTGCTGTTCAGGAGCGAGAGTGTACCCTGGAGAAAGGAGCATGAGGCAGACACTTGGCCAGCCCTCTCCTCCTCCCCAGCTTCATCCCTGGTCGCTCTTGCTTTTGGGAATATCCTCCAGCCGGAGCTGATGTGTGCTGGGCCCTGTGAGGAGACTGATGGCTGTGGGATGACAGGCGGGAGGTGAATGGGGGGGCAGTGCTGCTGTCTGATCTACATGCCCTCAGCAGGGGTTGTCCTTGGCCAAGAGCATCAGGGTGTTTGTGTGAGAGCTGAAATGCAGTCAAGGCTGGTTAGATCAGCAAAAGGCTAATTTTAAATCCCAGATATGCTGCCAGTCTTGCTCTGCATAGCTCCAGCCCTCCTGCTCCCTCTCATCTTGCCGCAGCTTCATCTTTCCCTTTCAGATTTGTCCCCCTATTGCTCAGTGCAATTCCTGGGTGACTGTTTTTTTTTTTTTTCCCTAAGCCCATTTGTGTGCTTGTAGCTTGTGTCCTGGAAATGTTTGCCCTTGTCAGATGTGTCCCTCTCACACAGCCAGCTACAGAGCTTGGCAGATCTAGGCCTCCTGCCAATGCTTTTGTGGTGCTGTGGTCTCTCAAGCAAAAAACCCACTCTTTTCTGTAGGTAGTACAGGCTGACAGATGTTTTGACTTCTTCTTTTGTCCCTGCCTGGCTGTCTTGAAGACAGAAGAGGTACATTGAAACTAGCACAGATGGGAGAGATGTCTGCTGAGATCTACCAAAGGTCACACGAAATATGTGGAAGGGAGATATTAGCGCCGTGTTTATACCGTCCCTACCTCCATCTGCAGCTTGAAATGCCACAGGGAAGAGCCACTCTTGGTGTGTCCAATCTTCATAATATAGTCTAGCTTAGTTCTGTCCTGGCTCTTCTTTCTCCTGAAGGCTATGTAAGCACTCATGTTCTCCGTGGGTACATTTAAACAGAAATCTTGGATGTTTCAGTGTTGGCAAGGGCTCCTGAGGAGCTGTGAGTGTTCATGACTGTCCACATGGCTGACAGCAGTAAGAACCTCTGGTTTGAGCTAAAAAGACTGTGTTTTGCACATAATTTCAGTTGAATGAAAAAAACCAACCCCCAAACGTCCAAAAACATAAAAGAGCTGCAGAGACCTTTTGTCTCCTGTGAATACCAGTGAGCCTAGAACCTACTCTAAAGAGCAGGGATTTCAGTGTTACTCCAGAATCACTGCCATAGCTCTCGCTGGTTAGAGAATTCAAAGGCAATGTGCAGCTTGTTACCCAGTCCCTTTGGCTTGCTAAACACAGGTGAGATATCTTGGATTCTTTTTTCTGATGTCATGGGTAGGACCTGCGTAGAGACATTTTTATGCTGTTGTCTTTGTCCAAAAAATTGCTGCCCAGAAAATCAACTTTATGTTTGTTTTTTTTTTGTTGTTGTTGTTGTTGTTGTTGTTGTTGTTGTTGTTGTGGGTTTTTTTGTTTGTTTGTTTGTTTGTTTGTTTTATTTCTTTTGAAACCTTGCACCATAGTAAGAAAATTAATAGTAATGTTCTGTGTGCAGTGCCCTGGATTATTTAAGGTGCTAATGCCCGTTCAAAGCTGTTGGTTAATTGAACATCACAGAGTTATAGGCCTGAGCTGCCAAATATAAACAGGGTAATAGTTTTTATTTATTTCACAAGATGAAATTCTGATCTTTGGTCATGTTTATTGACTGAGTATCTTGAAGCTCAGTATTTTTAACATTTTACAGTAATTTCTTAGCATTATGCTGAGAAAAAGAGGGATAGGTAGAATTCTTAAATATTTCTATATTGTGACCTCATCATCCTTTTGCACCGACTGCATTTGCTTGTTCACCTAATTGTTGTCATCCTTGCACAAAAAGTATGTATTCAGCAGATGTGTAGGCAGTGCTAGATTGTATCAGGTCCACTGCTCTTTGATAGTCTTTATTCTTTAAAATTCGAGACAAGCGGTGCTTTAACCTTTGAATCAAGGAATGGTTTTCTGAACTGCTAGAATGATTTAAGAGTGTGGTGCCCTTTGGCTTCTTGTCAAACTTTGTGCTCTTTAATCTTTTTAGGTGCTTTCTTTCCCTTCTCCAGGAGTTTTGTGAATCTGTCTCTCCTTAGCACTGACATTTGTATAAGTACTGTCCAGCCTCCAACACATGGCCATATCAGCCTAGTACAGGAGAAGAGATCTGTGTCTCCGACTTACAGATGGGAAGTTAAGGCACAAGGGAGATGGATTGAGTTGCCTGTAGCCACACAGGGTTTTTAAAGCACAGATATCCAAGTCCTACACAAAACCCTGAGCCTGATTGCTCAGCTTCAGTGCAGGGAGGTGCTAAGCATTCCCCACTGTGCTTTGCTGAGTTAGGGACTTAAGCTCTTCCTGACATGGTCTGCTTGTCCACACGTACAAGTACTCGCCGAAACTGCTGAGGTTTTGCTGTTAACTGAAGTGTTGGCATCGATACCTCCCAGGACTGCACTCTGATGAACTATTCTGTGTGCTGAGAAAAGGAAGACAAGGAGCAGGCAGGGGAAAAGGCGTTTAAATACAGTATCCTGCATATATAATTTGTTATTTCACTCATGTCTGACAGTTCAAGAGCATACAAAGTACAAATTCACTGGTGTTGGGCTCTTTCCCTAGATGGCCCTTCCGTTAGTGTCGGCTCTGCATTAGTTCATGTTGGGTGAGCTTTGGACCTCCTCTGCAAGGCTCACCGATACAGCTTGGGACCTTTGAGCATAGATGGGGACTATGGGGGGTTTAAGCAAGCACAGATAGAGTGAATATGAAAAGATGCAGCTTTGAATATTCTTAAGATGCTGCTTTGTTGGGATTCAATGAGGGCTTGTTCTTGTTTGGAACAGCTGTAGCCTTGCTCTTAGGAGAGAAGTGAGGCTTCTGCAGTGAATGCCCTTCTGGGAGCAGAGGGGAAGCCTCAGCACTGGCCTAAGTGTCTGCTTCTATGGACTGCCTCTCAGCAGCTATTGCAGCTTTTTCTGTGAACAGTCTTCCCACGGGGAGAAGGACTGGGTGGTGCATACGAACATTTTTTCAAATGAGAACTTAATTAAAAGTGTTTATAAAAAAAAAATCACTGTGACAGTTAATTATTTTTTGCAGTTTTTAACCATGAGTACAGTGTTCAGCACTTTGGCTCTTGTATGCTTTTTACCTTTTTTTTTTTAAGGTTTGGTTGCAGCTGCTGCTGTTTCTTTTTCTTTGTGCTGCTGGGTCCTTGGTTAGCCACGGTGTTTTGTGTGGGCTTAACAATGGTGTGTGTCCCAGGGACCACGTGTTTCAGTTATCTGGTCTGGGCCAATTGAACAGCTGTAGTCCTCTGGCAGGTTGTGTTCCTGAAATGAAAAATATGGTTCTAATTTATTTTTGTTTACTTTAAAGCTTGATTGGCAGTCAACACTGCTTATTTACCACGTTCTAATTATGGGCAGTGGCAAAACTAATTTGCTTGACCTTTAAAAAACCACAAAGTATGGCTTTTTTTAAAAAGGGAAAAAAACTGTTTTGAAATATTTTAGAATACCTTTTGATTGTCTATTTTATATTGCTTTATTTCAGGTTATCAAACTTAAAGATGTTCAGGGAAGCACTTGCCTGCCAAAGGTCAGCCCATCAGCTGGGTTGATGGTGCCTCTGTTAAGATATATTTAAGAAAGGGCAAAAACTGCCACACAGGTAGAGGAGGAGGGGAAAAAAGAGAATGAGAAAGAACAGAGGGAGCACCAAGATCAGGGAAGATGAAGGAGGAGAACGTGCTCCATGATGGAAAGGTATTATTTCCAGCCTCTAGAAGACCCACACAGGAGCAGATGGATGTTCCCAAAGAACTGCTGGCAGAGGAGAGCCCACTCTAGAACAGAGGAAAGGTGTGAGAATGAAGAAGGAGCAGAGAGGAGCTGTTACATAGTGACAGTGTATCTTCATCAGTGACACAGTGGGATCTCAGCATATTTGCAGATGACACACATGAGGGAGGTGGTTCCATTCAGAGGGACCTGTATGAGCTCGAGAAGTGGGCCTGCAAGAACCTATTGAAGTTCAGCCACATGAATTGCAAGGTCTTGCACCTGGGTGGGGGCAATCCCTGATATCAATACAGACTGAAGGGGTTGAAGGCAGCCCTGCGGGGAAGAACTTGGGGGATTGTTGGTGGATGAAAAACTGAACATGAGCCAGCAGTGTGCACTTGCAACGCAGAAAGACAACTGTGTCCTGGTCTGCATCAAAAGCAGCATTGCCAGCAGGATGAGGGAGGTCGTTTTGCCCCTCTGCTCTGGTGAGACAGTAGCTGGAGTGCTGCATCCAGCTCAGGGGTCCTCAGTACATGGACCTGTTGAAGTGGGTCCAGAGGAGGGCCACAAAAATGATCTGAAGGCACCTCTCCTATGAGTAAAGTCTGAGAGAGTTTGGATTGTTCAGCCTGGAGAAATGTTTCTTGGGGTGAGGGGTGGAGTCTTGAGAAAAGCAATGCAGTTGAGCCTGGGAGAGGGGAGAGGAAAGGTGGTATTTTAATGTTTGTGGTTTTGTTTCTCACTATCTGGATCTATTTTACTTGGCAATAAGTAATTTTCGTCAAGTCATGTCTGTTTTACCTGCTTTGCGTGCAACAGTAATTGATAAGCAATCTCCCTGTCTTTATCTCAACCCACAAGCTTTTTCATTGCTTTCTTACTAATTTCCCCCCGTCCTTCTGAGAGGAGACAGTGAGTGAGAGCTTGGGAGGGTGTTTGGCTCTTAGCCAAGGCTCACCCACCACAGCAGGCAAGAGATTTAATATCACACTAAGCAGGTCTCACACTTGAGCACTGCTCTGCACTGCAGCTGTGAGCTGCAGCTGAGGTGGCTCATTTAAGTAAGCAACTGCAGCAACTCGAGGCTCAGTGCTGCCTTCATCACTTCACGTGCTTCCTAAGAAGGTTTTTAGTGAAAGCAGCCTGCTCCTTTGGCCTTCTTCCCCTCCTCACTGCTAACACGAAGTACTCCAACAGTGTCTGTATCTGCTGAGTTTTCCTTGTGATATTCTACCATGTGCATGCAGACATTATATTTCTTGCAGGGATCTTATGCTGGATGCAAATGGGAGACTCATAGATGTTTGCACTTGCCAGTAGGAGAGAGGAGCTTGCTGGCTTAGGTGCAATCAGAAAGGCTGCATCTCTTAACCAGATATTTTGGTAAGGTGCTGTCTTCGATACCAAGGAGGGCAGAAGCTCCCCTGGTTACTTGGAGACAGGAGTTCAGTTCCATACAACATTGCTGATCTCAAGAGATCAAATCAAACTAAATGATGAAGTTCTTAAAAAAAACACAACAACAACAACAAAAACCCCCCAAAACTTAATATATTGGAATTTAATGACTCCTTTGACTTTTATGCTGTATTTGCAGGAGGGAGTGGTCAACGATGTGATTGTGAATGCACATAAAAATGCATTCACCTTCATAGACTTCCCTGTGCACTGTGACAGTGACTCCTTCACTGTTCCTTTTCCACAGCTAAAGTAATCACCACCCACCTTTGTTATGATCCTTTTCCTCTCCAGCCTTAGCACTTTTTCTCCTGTCCAGCCCTTTGGTATGTGGAGTAAAAAACTATGCTGGGGGAAAACTGAGAACAGTACAGAAGTTGCAGAACAAGAAATGAGAGAGCTTGAATGTGATGGGCACAGGTGTGTTTTAAGATGGAGGAAAAGATTTTTGTCAGCCCCTTGTGAAGAAAAAAAATGCCCAAGTTAGGTAATTGGGGAGTATTTTGCTTCAGGGTCCTGCACAGAACTCTGCTTCTGTTAGCAGGCTTAAAAATAATAGAGCTGGAGGAACTACTCACTTCACATCAAGGACTCTTGCAGTGTCCTGCAAATGCTGAATGCTGTGTTCTATGATTTATTTGTGAGAGCTGGTGATGCTGTTACATCATCATATGAGTCATGGTCTGTGTTGTACCTTCCAGCCTTCCAGCTGTGGCCTTGCCCTCAGGAGAAAGTTTTTCTGGTGAATTATATTGATTTTGCAAATATGCACTCAATTAGCAGAGTGTGCTAATTCCAAAAATATGCTGATTTAACTGATTGTGTCCTTGTTGCTAATGCTTACAGTATGGCATTGTGCTAGGAGTTGGGTGACTTTTGTTTGTAGGCTGTAAATCAGGGCCACTGTAGGCTGGATCCTTATTTTCTGTATGTTTAAACAGCTCTGTTGTCCTCATAATAAAGTACTGATTTATTTGGCAGGAAAGACTTCTCTTAGTAGAAGTGGGCTATCTCTATCATCTAATAAACACAAGCAGGCTTAATAGATTTCCAGGAGGAAGTGTTATGATCACCTAGGTTTCCTGGTGAATGTGAGCGGAAGACCCTAATTCAGCAATTCCTGTGTCTAATCTTTAATTTTTGACTTCTGCTAGAGTATGATGTCAGGAACTATACTGCTTTAGTTGAGGATTTGAAGTAACAGGCAAAGTACCACGCAGCTTATTAATTTGTGGCAGTAGTTAATTACTCTTTGTAAAAATTTAATCAGCTTTTCTTCAATTTCCATTTTGCCTGGCTTTAGCTTGAATGGTTCTCAATGTGCCCTTTTTGCTATATTAAGAGTTCCTTTCCATTACTGAATATCATATTCCTGTGTAGGTGATTATACTTGGTAAAATAGGCAGCTTAAAGTTTCCAGTATTCAGGTCCATGTACAGGAGAATGTGTTCCATAGGCTTCCAGTAGGACTAACCGTCATCTGGGTTTTTTTGAAAGATATTTAAAGGTATCTTTTACATCAGAGAACATGTCTTTTGAATTTCCTTCTAGCAGATTTCTGTGCTACTCACCCACTTGGGATGGTTAAGCATGGAAGACCTAGGAAGTGCTGAATGGCTTAAAACCTTCTTGGCAGCCTAGCATTATAGATCTGTGTTTTTTTGTGAGACAAAAATGAAAATGAAATGAAATTTCATCTAAGTAGATAGTATGAGAAGGGGAGAAAGTAAATCTGTTTGGGCTCCACATCCTTATTTTCTGTTCTTTGAGCGTATAAAAGTCAGGCAGCTTGTTAGATAATGCAGCCTTAACACTTGTATAAATAGACATAAAATATTTTGCCTTTTATCACTTTATAAGCATTTTCTTTCCTTGAGACCACATAAATGGTGTTAGTTTCCTTGATGTTCTCCGTTTGCACTCAATGATTTGTGATCTCATAGGGAGTTAATAGTCTGTTGCAGAAGGGCTTATCAAGGTCTTTTGGTTTAACACCTTTACTTTCATAACAAAAAATCAGCAAGTGGAGATGTGCGATTGTTTTGTCAATCTACTCCAAAAGTGGCTGGTCAAGAATGTAGGTGGCCTTTTTAACATTTTGTGCCTGGGGAGCAGAAACTGAACTGGTGAGTCGGGTGACAGTCAGACATTCTGTGCTGTGAAGTCAGTATAGCTGGTGGCGTGTTTGGGGGGGAGCAGAGTGTCCCTCCACACCGTGCAGATGGATAAGGGAGCTTCCAAGTGAGAAGGCTTTTGATTAGACATCAGGCCTTGGCTAGCCCTGGTGGAGCATCTGGGTCTGTGCTGCCATGGTGCTTATGCAATTGGCAACACCATCTCTCCTTGTTTAACAAGCCCCTCGTTGCAGGTGTGTGTCTGGTGCTGCAGGCAGCGTTCCCTCATACAAGGTGTTGTGACACCTCCTAAACATCAGCTCCTTGACTTGGACTCTTGAATAGCTTCTAAATTTGGATGCCACAGGCTTAGATGCCCAAGTCTGGCAGCATCATATGTCTGTTTGTTCCTCAGTTGTTGGGGGTTTGGTAGATGCTGAACTCTGACCACGGCACTTGAAGTGAGCAGATAGTTGCAAGTACCCCAACTGTGTGAAAATTCTCTTGCAAAGTATTGCAGGGCCTAAAACAGTGCCCTAAACACCAGGCATATGTATTTATTCTGTGACTACTGGGGATAAAAAACCACCAATAAAAACTGAGATTTGTAGCTGGTTAAAAGAGAGAAAGAAGATAGCTGTTCAGATAACCAGGTGTACTCAGCAAACTCATTTACTGGGGTTAATTTTGCCTGTAGCCGTGTTCCTCCTGTTGACAAAGTGACAGTCCTGTCACAAGAAACAGTTACTACTGAGTTCTCGGTGTGGGAGCCCAGAGTTAACCAGTTGTATGAGATCAGGAAGGGTAGGAGCAGTTCCAAAATCAGCATTTACAATTCTTAGGTGCCCATGCTCTTCTGGAGTGGCTGCTGTGCTTTTTAATGCTTGGCTGGAGTGGCACATTATAAAGAACATGGAGGTAATTTGTGTGTTTGTGATTCTTTACTTAGTTTGGAATTTTAAAATTCTTTAATGCCTTCAAAATATAAACAGCTGTGCAAGTTGTTGCGTACCACTGAAATTGAACTGTGTCACTCAGTGCATGTGTATATTTTGCTACAGCCCCAAGTGCTGAATCCCATCACGTCAGGGCTCAGTTCATCAAAGTTCATCATCTCATCTGTCTCTAGCTGTATAAAATTAAAGCATCTAGGCCAGAAAGTACTTTAGTCCAGCTATTTTGGGTGTCTGTTTTAGGGTGTATAAGTCACGCTCAGATGAAGTCCGTCTCCACTGGCTGCAGGGTACGTGGAGAACTAGTTTGGATGCTGTATTTGAGTTCAGCCCTGGAGCAGCCCCACAGCCTGGGAGGGCACAGCCTCCTGGTGTCATTTAAGACAGCATTTGTGTGCTCTTGGTGGATGAAGTTTCTGCTCAGAACAGCACTTGGGAACTTCTTTTCCCTCCCCCTGAGCAGATATGATTTCCTGGAATGAGGCCTCCAGCTCTTACCAGATGTCCCCTTCTGGCTCCAGCTGTGTCAGCTAGGATGTCACTACCTGTCACTGTTTTTCAGACCCAGTGACAAGCCCACAGAGATCCGACAGCAGGGCAGTCTGCAGGAAGTCAAATCTTACTATTTTTTTTGTAAATAATTTGCGGGTTTTGGTTTGATCTGTCCTGATGGATTTTAACCAAAGCAGACCCAGCAGCACTTGCACTAACGCCTCCACCAGCAGAGTGATGGCAGCAAACATTGGACAATAACTTCAGTGGCACTGCAGAGTGTAAAAGCAATGTCTGTCTTCAGTGTCAACAGAGGAGATGAGGAGTCTCAGCTTGGGTTCCATCCCCTGGACTGTGCTGTTCTCTAGTTTCAGTCTCATCTAAAGCCTCCAGGGATATTCAAACAGTGTTGTCTCTCAGCTGTGTATGTGTGATAGAGTGTTGAACTTGGTATGTTCTGCCAAGCTAAGATGAATCATCTTAGGGAATGTGGTGTGCTTTGGGGGCAGGTGTAACAGATACCAAGGAACACTTCAGGCAGGATAGCACCGAGGAGGACTGTGTCTCTCAGATGTAGTGAGCACAGAGAGATAGCAAAAAGTTGGTTGTACCAGGGGAATTTGTGAGAACAAACCACAAGTTGGCTGTAGGTGTTAGCAAATGATTTCTGTGCTTGCACATGCTCCTGTAGAGTCATTTTGTTTCCTCAGGCTTTACAGTCACAGATGTGGTGAAGCTATAAATGCTCTAATCTCTCTCTTTCTTAATTCAGAATTTGGACTCTTCCCCGCTCCATTAAATCCCACATTTAACTTTATTTTGAAGAGTTTTAGTCATAGGAACGGTGTTGGGGACAGAAATGGTACATTTAGTTCTGTTGAATGGATAGGGCATTAGATTGACAGTCTCTGTCAGTGTTTAATTGCAGATTAATGGGATGTAATATGTCATTATGGCAGCTCAGTAGCACAAGTTTTGGAGCTGCACACAAAGTCGAGACTTAATTTCTTGTTAGAGTGGGCTACTCTGACCTGCCTTGCACAATTTTCTCTCTGATCTCTTGTGGTAGAGAATAGGAATGTTTACAGTTCAAGGACTTAATGACCCCAGGAATATGAGGCAAGACCAAAGGTATAATTTGAAGGGTATGAAGACACAGAGAAGAACTGATACAATATGGGAGTGACATGATTCCAACAATATGCTACCAGGAATGAAATATGTATGAAAAGCTTTATGCTGTGAAGTGAGCAGCCTTCTGCACAACATCTGCCAGCAGATATGAAGGTATTATTTGTGTCCAAAATGAATAGAGTTGCTGAGCTCTACTAACTGGACCATGAAGTCAAGGGAGGAACTACATTCATGGGCTGGAAAACGGGGGCATTCCATAAATGGGTCATCAAAGTAACATTCCCGGCTATTGCCTAGTTGAGCCTCTATCAGCCAGTACTTTAATACTTCATGTCTTGCAGAAAATGCCTTATGCTAAGCAGGTTGATTTGAAGGTGTTCTCACTGAGGACCACCTTGAGACATTTACTTACCTAAAACATACTTTATACTCTAAACAGCCCTCCTGATGTCTGCAGACAAAAATAATGCTTTTTGGGAATGGAATAGATTGTATTTTGGCTCTAGGGCAGGAGCTGAGTGAGGAATCAAACAGGTGTTAGAAAGGGCTTAATCACTTTAAGGTGTAATAGATCTCCTTCAATTTTTCTTCCCTAGTAAGGCAGCCTGTCAGTGTTGCTGTGCAGGTTCCAGGGACCCTCTCAAGAGTCACTTATTCTTGAACTCCACAAATGACAGTCCTGCTTGTGCAGACAGTGCAGTGTGGACTGCCATTAGATAGGATGGATTTTTTCTTTGATGGAGTAGGAAGACAGTTCTTGGTGTAGCAAGGGGCAGAGGAAGTATTTATTCCTCCTTATCTGACTGTAGTCACGTGGAGGAAATGCTGACCATCACAGAATGAAAGGAATGGCTTGGAAACCTCTGTGGCAAGCACAAGACTGCTTCCTCTGTGACAGATTTCAAGGCATCAGCTGTAGTGATGTCTCAAAGGACATTTGAGGAGAAGAGGGAACCTACAGCTGAGGAGTTTCAGATGTGTGTGACAGATCTGCTGGGAATTTTATCTTGTGCTGTATAAAGTGTGGCTACCACGGTGTTTACTTGTGGTGCCCCATTCGTTCATGCTTCCGACACTGGCATAAGGATTTCACGTGTCCAGGTTTTCTCTGCCATTGTGAAAGTGGAAACTGGCAGGGCTTAGCAAGTCTTCACCTGGAGGACAGCAAGTCTGTTGTTGAAACTGCTGACCCTGAGGGGCCAGGGATGCTTCTTTATAGAAACAACATGTTTCTTAATAATCCAGTGTACTATGGCCTTGACTGTCCTTGTATGCTGAGAGTGTTTTGGACTTGTGAAGTGCTCTGTTGTTCCTGTACAAATAACAACCTTGCCATGGCCAAACCTCCACGTTGGAGTAGCAGCCCAGGGAGAGCATTCCCGGAGCTGCTATTGCTTCAAGTTGCTTACAGGTATGTGAGGATACAGCAGCAGAGTGTGGGGAGTGGTGTAGCCAGGCTTTTCCTCTTCTCCCTGTTGGCCTGTGTTGTCTTGAGTCACATCTGGGAAGAGGATCATGAGCAAGTCTTCAGGCCTAAATGTAATGCCACTCATCCAGGAGCAGAGGTGCAGACTGCAATTCCTCCAGGGCCCAGGTGTGTTCCTTTGGGGAACGTAGCTGAGCTGGGAAGGAGGTGACTGTTCACAGCCACCTGCCAAATGTTACTGCTTTAGTGGTCTGTGGACAGAGCCGTGTGTGTGAATGTTTCCTTATCTGCTCCAGGTGTAATCAGGCTGCCTAGCTCAGGTCAGTGATTTGTGGTATTTTATACTAGTACTGACAATTTAGTTTTCCTAAATGTAAGTAAGCAATTTTTGACAAAAAGCAGCTTTTCAGACAATACTGTGAGGAACATCGAGAAAGGAATTGCAATGCTGGAAGGTACATGGGAACCTAAGAAAGAAGTCTGTGGTGGCCTCAGATTCACAGCGCTGTGCCCTGTGCTCAGGGCTTGTTTGACGGCAATGGGTGAACTAAATGCATGTATGGTTTGCAGAAAAAAAGTGAATTCTTAGACATAATAATAAATACGTGGATAATACCCCAGAATGACCAGCCTACTTCAGAAGAGTGGTAAGAACCTAATAATGCCTTTGTTTAAAAGAACTGAGACACTAATTCACCTCTAGAACTGAGGGAAGTATTTATCATTAGTGCCATGCTGCCAGATTTAGTAGTGTGAAAATAACGCAAAGAGTAATCTGTAATGCAAATGTTGATGTCTGATTAATAGAGAGAATAACATGAGCAATTAATCCACTAGGGAATAGGTCATTATAAATGCAAATTAGATCATCAAAGGGTAAGCCACACAGAAATAAAACTACCCCAAAACATGATTAATTATTGAAATTCCAGTAAAAAGACATCTTTAACAATAGACTCCTTGGAAGACATGTCATGTGGTTCATCAAAATTCTGGACAAGGTTATTTTACAAGCCCAAAATTGATTAGCTTCATTATGAATATGATGGGGACATTTATTCCACCCAAGATGGCATTCTGTTTTTGGGATAGAGCACAGCCTTAGCACTAAACTGACTCAGTCCTGATTTATGCACACCCAGTTTTTGTTGTAGTATAGTTTGCTTGGGTAAGTCAGGAGACACCTTGCTTACATTTTTGCAGAGATGAGCATAGCTATTACATAAATAAGTATATTTGTACCTGCATATGGTCTTAATCACTCCAAGCTACAGTGTTAGAGAAAAGACTTTCTGGTCAGGGCATAGAGATTTGTCAAAAATTATTTTCTCTTCTTGCCTCTCAGAAAAATTTTCAGGTGGCCTTGGGCAGATCGCTTTATCTCCCTGTGCCTTGTTCTCTACCTTGGTTTTGAATGCTTCAGCTTAATGATGTATAACATGAAATTATTCAAAAGGTCTTAATTTCAAGTAATGCTAGGAATCTACTGTTGTAAAGTCCTGGTCACTTTTTAAAAGCTCAATTAAAGATGTTATTCTTTTCTAGCAAAATAGGTCTTACTGTGCTGTTAAATGCTCAAGTTATTTCATACTCTGAAGATAGGCAGTATTTTAGCACTGTTTGTAACATTAAAAGGCCAGGATCATAATCTGCATCTTTCCTGAGGTTAAATTTTACATTTTGCTGTTATTAGAGGCCTACTTAGGAACTTGGCAGTTTTCCCCCTTTCTATTCAAACTAGACTCAATGTGCTTTACTGCAGTAGTTTAATTGCGTTTTGCATGGTATTGTGGTGTGCTGAACACCCTGCAGAACTGGCCTTATGTGACGCCTTGCTCCTTATGCAAGGCCAGTTGGAGTTTGAGATGTGTTGCTGGAATGAATATTTCAAAGGGTGTCAGAGGGAAGAAAAATACTAAAAGCATCTCTGGTACTGGCAGGAAGGCCTATGAGCAGTCAGGGAATTACTTGTAACAAGGGTCCAGAAAAAGATAACAACAAACTTTTGTATACAGGACAGATTGACAAGAACGTTGAAGCTGAGATAGAATTGGAACAACTTTGTCTTGCTGTTGAGCTTCTTCTTTATTTGATGAAACAAGGCCTTCTAAGGATGATATTGCAAATAAATATTATCCAGGAAATGCTCCGTCTTTCCTTACTTTCTCTTCTTGATAGAAACAGAACCCCAGTCCAGGTTAGCCTCTGGGTTAGAAAGCATCTCAGAACAAGTTTTGCATACTGCTCTTCTTAGACTCTTACAGCTGCTTCATCTGTCCACATCTTTGTATACTGTGACACCTAGCAGAGAATCAGAAGTCCTGGTTATGTCAGGAATTCATGTGGTCACCTTTCTTGAGCTTCAGTTTTCTTTTGTTTTGGCACCTTACCCTTCAGTTTTGCTACAGTTTTTTTCTCTGCTTCGAAGGACAGGAGGGTTGAAACCTCTGTAAAAGATGGGTGTCTTCAGAGCCTCTTGGCTGTGAACAGACACTGAGTGTTGACTGGTTCCATACAGGAATTGTCATCTCAGCCATGGCTTGAAGTTGTTATCCAAAAAGTTTGCTTTCACTACAAGCCACAGTCAGTAGTTTTTATTGCTCTTGAATATTATTTTCAGCCCCAGCCCTTTTGCAAATAGCACTAGAGTGCTGATGCTTGTGATGCAAATTTCTGTAGCTGAGAAGGCCACCTGATGGTAAATGTTTCTGCTTTTTCCCTTCAGTCAAACGGTTCTGAGGCATTTCTTACAGGAACTTAGTTGGAATACTGTATTAGGTAGCTTGTGTTTTTGAGGCTCCAGCAGCTAGATTTAAATGCTGCTACAGAAACATATACAGAAAACCCAGGAAATGAGAAACAAATACCTGACAGGAAAAAGCACTTTTGCATTTTTATACTGTCATTATCTCTTAAAAAACAACCCTTTTGGTCTGATTCCTGGGTGCAGCACTCCTGTGCAGGAAAAACTTGGCCTTGACTTACCTTTCATTTTGAGCTCCTGAGCTTTGCGTGGTACCAGCAACTCTCTTCTATTACTGTAAGCATCCAAGTTTAAGTAGCAGCCTTTTTATGCCTGTAATGGGGTGTGTCCTACCTGGTCCTCTTCAGCCTGAGGAAGGATGAGTGCAGTGCCTCACCCTAAGGCCCTGTAACATAAATGGTAGAATATGTATTTCCCTGAGTTCCCTCAGGGCTGCACAGAGAGCCCTGGAGGGAGAAAGGCGGCTGAAGAAATGAGTGTTGGTAAATTGTATTAAAAGCTAACAGACAGGGAGAGATATATGAATGCAAGATGCATAGGGTTGTTAAGTGAGGGAAAAGACTGTGAACCCAATTTATGCCAGTGGCACAAGGAATGAAACAAGAAAGGTGGCACTCAGTAGGGTCCCTTGGCTCCTCATAAATTTTGAATTGTCTACCTTTCCGGTTTTAGTATCCTGTAAAATGCAACCCTGGGCTTGTTAGAAGATGTGCTGGTGAAGTGATAGGAAGTGAGAGAAGAAATTTCCTCATTCTGGCCTTCATTTCCCTGTTCATCAGTGATTTGTTGGTAAATTAACGTGGGGTCAGATATATCTGTCGTTTGTTAAAGTATTATGCTCCAGTAGACTATTTTATTCAACTTAGTCTTGTCTACATCTTTGGAACCATGCTTGGCATTAGAATATTTTTGGTTCACTCGGATGAAGAAAAGGATTTTAATTTTTCAGCACCCTCTGTGCAGAATGGCAGTTACGCTTTTTATATTTCTATATTTTTAGTGGAATATAAAGAAGTTTCTGTTTAAAACAAACATTTGGAGGCCTGCTAATTTGTAGAAATCATTTTAATGAAGGGGAAGGAGTTGCAGTCTTTTGTCATTCCTACTGTGCATTAGTTGGTTTAAATTTGGAGGGCCAGTTTGACTGATACTTCCGATGATCCTCCTCAGGATCCTTGTCCTCTCTCCCATCATCTAACGCTTCCTCAGCCTAGGGGCTCCACCACTGTTGTCATTTCATCAGGCCATGGACTCTTGGGGGCTGAGAGTTTTTCAGCTTCGTGCTCAGCACATATGCAGTGCAAAATGACCGTGTGCTCCTAGAGGGCAAACACTCAGCGCTAATCAGAAGTTACTGGTGAGGTGTGAGGTGCTTTGCAAAGCAAGGAGTATGAATTGGTTTTTTAAACTTTGTCACTATCTTCCCACTTCATCCTCGGCTGACATGCAGCCCTCTGAAAACTGAGGTCTGGGTATATTTGTCACTGATTTCTCAGGTCACTCAAGAGGCCCATGGCAGCTCTGCACATTGTATGCTGTGATCCATCCTTGTAGGAGGGGAGTGGGAGCATCAGCATCACATGTGGATTTGTTCTGCTTGTAAATAGGTTTAAATTGTGTCTCGTAATCTGGTTATAAATTCTCTGAACATCAGCAGAGAAATATGAAAAAGGTATTGGCCTTTCCATGTGGACCTCCACATGGCCAATAGCTCATTTGAACTAAGTTTTTTCGACCAATTTCACAGGATCCCTAAGAGTGGCCATTCTGGCCAGCTGGAATTCAGATTGCCAGGAAACTAAGTCTTAGCTTTTTATTGTCTTCTCTGTCCTTCATATGAAGTAGCCTTTTTCCAAGGGGGTGTTCTTAAACTGTGTCTGCCTCCATAAACTTCTTAGGCATGGTTGTCTGTACCATGTAAGTACCTGAAGTCTTAAGTTCAAAGCTTAGGTTAAGGGAGCCACATAGGCCAGGCTTCTTCCTCCCGTCTTTTGTGTATGCCATCAAGTTGTGTTCTCGTTAGAAAGAGTACTGTCTCTGAGTGTATGTGCATGTGTGAGGGTCCTCAGCTCTCACTGAAGTGGGATTCACAGCAGTGCAGTACTATGCACATATCAGCAGCAGTCACAGTGTTACTGTTACTGGAGGAGGTGGGGAATAATTTATTGATTTCTATAACAGCTAAACTCATGCAGTGTGAGGGCAGTTGTTTTAGAGCTGTATGCGTCAGCCCTCTCGGTTTCATTCCACTGGCGTCACAGCTTTCTGAAAGCGAAAGCCGTGTACTGTCTAGGGAGTTTTCTGTTGAACTTTTAATAAGTTTGTGATGAGGTGCTGTGCAATTCCGCAGGTAGTTGGCCTGTGTGTAACCCAAAATGTTTCTACATGAGTATGTGCGTGAAGAGCAGTTGGTACTAATTAAATAATTGCTTCCATTAAGCTGAACATAATTAATGCAATCTAGATAATGGAGAAAGGCGAGTGGGCAATTTAACTGCTGTGAGTTTGTGGCAGAATTTTCAATGATTCACTGTGTGGCAAAGAAGAAAGAATTGGGAAATATTGCTACAGAACAACTCAAATAAAAAGAGATCACCTTGCAGTATTTCTGCAATATTGCAGAAAGCTTTTTATACTTCTGTAAGGTTACCTGGCAGGTTATAGTTAGATCTGGGAGGGAGTTTGCCTTCCCCCCCCCCCCCCCCCCCCAAGGAGCTTTTAAGACTTAGAATACTTGAATGTACTGACGAGTGTCATTGCCTGAAGCGCCACAGCAATCTCTGTGGCCAAAAATGCAGTGGCCCAGTGCTTGGAGATGAGGCAGGTCCAAGATAAGGCCAGGGTGCTGCAGGTTGAGTCAGCAAAGCAGAGGGCCAGGCACAAGTTTGTGCAAACTGGAGAAGGCCCAAGGGCTTGATCTTCATTGCAGCTCTATAGAAAAGTGATTATTCCTGAGATGAGTATGTCTCTTCAGGGCTGTGGTTGCTCTTGGCACAGATTTTCCTCCCCCCCCTTTTTTTTTCTTACCCCCGCCTGGAATTTCAGCCTGAAACTGGAAAAATGACAAAAGCTTTCTTACTTCTTTATTTGAATTTAAATCAATGTTTTTGAGTGTTGAGTCTTTTATCATAGGAAAGAACGTGTTCATCTCTGGCATGGTTCTGTAATAGCAGTGAAAAATGTGCATTCAACCATGGGTTGAAATTTTCTGTGGTTTAAATGCTTCTGTCTAGTCCCAGAGCAAAGAAAGCCCAACTGAAGCACGCATAGCTGAGAGAGGATGAAGTCTTGATCAGCACTCTTGCTGAGCAGAGGCAGACAGAGATATCCCCAGGTGCAAGCAGAACGCATCGCAACTCTTTCATTACAGTGCCTTGTTATCTGAGAAATTCCCTGAAAACTCCTGTTACCAGTAACAGTGCTGGCTATTGTGGGACTGACAAACAGTGAATTCCTGGTAATTTTATTTTTACCAGTGCTGCTGTTAGGGATAAACCACAATAGTTCACTGGTCATCAGTGGAACCTGGAGAGGAGGGCAGGTATGATCCTACACTAATTTCCTTCTAGTCTCACCTGTGTATCTATCCTTGCTCTCAGAGGTCTGAAGTCATGTATGGGAGTACAGGATTTACCTGCCTCATCCTGTTATTTTAAATGTCTTCTAAGTATCAGGTAAGATCAAAACCCTTCGAGGGTTCTTTAGATAAATGGCTTGCTCTTTGTAAGCAAAAGCAAAAGATTGAATTGTCTTGACATTTTATAATCTTTCTGATTTCACATGCTGAAGTTTAAATGTATTGCAAAAGGCCTCTGTCATTTTTCTGAAGTCTGCAGGGTCTCTGAGGATGGGAGTAATATCTTCACTTCCTTGCAGTCTCATTTCTGTGTCTGGTCCTGCAACCTTCATGAGACAGATGTAAGATGTTGTTTTCCCCAGGATTGGGCTGACCTCTGGACAGTTTAGGCCTACTTGTTACTGATTTATATCTGATGAGGAAATTTGAAAAGATTCAAGTGTGGATTTATTCTCTGGAATACCTCTGCTACAGGAGTTGCTTGAGGATGAAGCTGGATGACTTCTCAGTCAGTACTCTCCTGTTCTCCATGGTACTACTGATCTCTGTTTGAGCTGCTGGAATTTATTATTTGTATAAAGAGGTTTCCCAGCCTCAGCTCTAATCTTATTTACCTGTGAACAGTCTGTATACAACATAGACACAGATCATTTCTGTGCCAAGTTAATATGCAGTGCAAAGGATAACATATTTAGATGGCTGTGTTGGATTTGGGAGGCTGTGAAGCTCATCATTCTTGCCTTTTCTTATCAAATAGTGGACTGCAGCATTCTGGTACCATGTAGCCCATCAGGAGGAGAGGTATTTCTGTCAAGGGAAAGAAGGAGAGAAAATTCAGTCCTTTACTCTTTCTGCTCTGATGCTTCAGGAAATGCAGAGCAGAGAAATGTGATCCCTGAGGATCTCTGCAAATAGTGAAAAGAGGATATATAGAGAAGACAGAAATCAGCTACAGGATGCCATACCTTGAGGGATTCGAGATTCAATTGACTTTTGATACCTCAGGCTTTAAGCTGTCTTTCGGTAGTAGGCATTGTAGATGATGCTGTCTTCAGGCAGCAGACAGCACCATTCAGGCATTCCATGAACACGGCGGGGGTGCTGGGGTGTGTTGTCAATGAGCCGTCAAGTTCTCATACCAAAATGGCTTTTTTGATAGTCACTTTTCCCAGAGAAATGTCACAATTAGTGATTCTTTATTAATGGTAGAAGCGTTTTGTCAATCATTCCCCCTTTGAAATGAAAGCAATCCAATTAATAATGCTGAAAGGAAATGTTTCACAAAGGACTGGAAAAAATACTGGTTTTGAATCCTGGTGAAAAAGATCCTTCAGTGTGCCAGTATTTAAAAAAAAAAAAAAAAAAGGTTTCTGGTAAGTCTTGTCTTGGTAAGGAGTCTCACGCATCAGGGGAGGTGAGGTAATGACTGACTGACTGTTGTGTTAGAAATGTCTGTGTGTGTAAGAGACTGATGGTGGTGGTACATAATCCTTGTTGCTTAAAAACACACTCTCAGGTGGGAGCTACATACAGAAGTTACTCCAGTTAGAGCTTCTCTCCAGCTGCAAGGGCAAGGACTGTGGCTTATGTCCTTGCCATAAATTTCTGCTGGTGTTCAGATATTTTCTAATGCACGTTTGGAGTGATCTCCACTCCTTTCAGTTGCCTGGATGTCCTCAGACCAGCTCTTAATCCTGAATTTTGGCCAAGGCTGAACCTTGGGTACCGGGACAAGGAGGTCTTGACCTAGAGATGTCTTCTCTCCCTGGACACAGAGCGCCCCATTAGTTGCCTTTAGGGCATGATGGAAACACCATTCGTGTAATCTGATCTGTTTAACCTTGGCTGTGCTGCTGCTGCCCTTCAGATTTCTGGTTTGTGTATGTTTTTCTTTCCCCTGCAACCTGAGCTGCCTTCATCAGCTGTAGTGGCTGCTGAAGAGCAAGGAATTCTACCTTGTGCAAGGCTTTTAAAGAAATTATGATTCTGAGATGATTGGATGTGTTTCAGTGTCAGCACTGGGTATGCATTTTTAAGAATGCTATTGAAACGTTCATACAAAAAATCAGCTAGGTATGTTCCTAGGATGCTATTTTATAGTATTAAAGAAAGTATTGAATGGACTACTATTGAATAAAAACTTCTAATTAATTCATCAAAATATTTTCAGTGCTTTCCTCCTTCTAGAACTGGCAGAATTTAAACAAACACCAAGCAAAGGAAGGGGACGGAAATGTGTTTTTGACCTTATGTCTCTTTTGCTTTAACTGGGAATAGTTAGACTGAATACATAATCACAAGCTCAGAAGCTTATTTTTTTTGTTGAAGGGAATTTGTGTAGCAGGAGTTTGGAAAGTCAGTGTGATTGATGTCAAGTAAGTCTGATTTGTGTAGTCTTTGAGCTTGTTATCTGCAATAATGTGAGTTAACCTCAGTGAACAACCAACAGCTGCAGTCATGGGCTAGCGGAGCTTCCAGATTATGACAACAAAGAGATCTTGACTTTTTTATCCATTGAAAATTAAATGGAAAAGTTTAAAGAAGAACTTTGTGGTCAATATTTTGATGGGGCCAGTATGGTTTTAGAAATTTTCATCAAAATGGATGCTGACATTCCTTAGTAGTCTGGTTTCCTGGCAGACATGGAAAAAAAAAGGTCGTAAAACAAAAAGATTGAACACAATGAAAAGGGAAGAATTCAATTTTATATTTTATTGAGGATTTAGATTTTGTTAATTTTGTTTATTTTAATTAAATTAATAAATTCTAGATTTCAGTAATGTTGCCTATAGATATGTTTCATTAGATGGGCAGAAGAGCTGCTCCTCTCTTCAGGCAAAAGTTCAGAATCTATTTCTGGGCTATGTGCCTGATCAGTTGTATCTTTATATGTAGATGTCTGTGCTAAAGTGCAAACAGATTTACAGCAAAGGAATTTAAGGTGTGGTGACTCTAAGACACATCACTCGGTCAAGCAAATTCTCTCTCCAAGATTATAAATCAAGCTAGATCCAAGTGATACATAAGACAGACAAGCACTTTCTTGGATTGGAAACAAGGCAGAAACAATGTAGAAACAATTCCTACAAGTTTAATTTTACTCAGATTTTTGTTGGTTTTGCTGCTTTTGCACTTTGGAACAAATGTGAGATTCTGTTCATTCTAATAAGCTGGAAATGAAAATAAAGACACATTTGTCCCAGTGAGGTACTTTTTAAAACATAGAATTCTCTGAAGATGATGTCCATTCACACCTTATTTCTATTAAGTCCTCTCTTAAAAGCTCCTGGGAAATGGAGTTTGGATGCAATTTTCCAGTTGTGAATAATCTTCCTGTTTCTGTAGTATGGATGCAGTTTGGGTTGCAGACATCATGAGGGAAAGCAGCACCTCGCGTGGCACTTCAGGCTCTGTGTCTGATGCAGTGATGCTGTTCTGAGTAGCAGAAGTGTTCAAAAGTGAGTAAGGACACATCAATGCAATGAGCAGTTCATAGTCTCCTTTCCCATATAGCATTACTTCTTACTTGAAAGATCTTCTAGTGCTGTACTTGAAGTGCTTAATTTATGCAATACATTTTTTTTTTCTTTCTTGGTACTTCTCCTAAACTGAGAGTGTGCTTAAATGGAAAGGATTGGCCTTACTACTTCTATCTGTCTAATCTAATTAATCTATTTCATTTATTCAGTAATTAGACCATGCAGTTTTTTTTTTTTTTTTTTTTTTTTTTTTTTTTTTTTTTTTAAAACTCATGAAGTAGAAGACGGGAGTGCTGAACATCTGTGTTTGTTCCTGTGGAGTCTGTCTGGTTGAATAAAAGACATCCTCCAGTGTCATCCTCTTCACTTGAAAAAGGTGTTTGAAGTTCACCCTTTTGGATGGCTTTGAACTGAAGGCAAGGAAAGCCTACTGGGAAAATAAGCATCAAAGGCCTTGTAGGCCTTTTGAAAGAGTTAAATCGCTCTCTGATCTCACTGGTTTCACTCAGGCTGTTAGGTCTTTAAGCATCTTGTCTTTGAGGATTAGTCTGAACTCTTAATTGTCCATTCCTGATGGTTTCTGTCACCTCAAGTCTGCTAATCCTGCCTTAATAATTATGGCAGTCATTGCATTGGCATAAAAACTCTTGCTTTTGTGCTTTATAACATTCTTCACTCAAAAGCTTTTCCTTTAAAGCCTTTCAGCCAGTTCATAATTGGGATGATGGGGAGCGAGCAGTGGGAGTAGAGCCCTAGCATTTGATAAATTGTTTTTTCTCAAGTTTTCTGGGCTCCCAGAGCAAGGGAAGTGTCACCAAGCCACCTTTTTGCTAAAACCTGCTGTTAGCAAGCTGTTAGTGTTGATTCCCAGGTTCTTTGCATTAGAATGGGATCTAACATCTGCATTTGCCAAGAGTCTGTGGGCTTTGAGAAAACTTCATGTGTAGTTTAGAAGCAGTGTGCACTTGTATGTGAGTTTTATCATGACAAAGTGAAGTGCTACAAAGATGATTAATGGGCTGGAGCATCTCTTATATGAGGAAGGGCTGAGAGGAGAGAGCAGGGACTGTTTAGCTGTGAGGGGAGAAGGCTTAAGGGGGATCTTATCAGTATATATACATAGCTGAAGGAAGGGTGCAAAGAACTTTGGAGTCAGGCTATTCCCAGTGATTCCTAGTGACAGGATAGAGGCACAAAATGAAACAGAAGTTCTGTCTGAACATCAGGAAAGAGTTTTGCTGTGAGGGTGACTTGGTTGACAGTCAACTCACCTGGGATGACACAGGTTGTCCAGAGAGGTTGTGTAGCCTCCATTCTTGAAGGTCTTTAAAAGCTGTCTGACAGGATCCTGGACAATGGGCTCTAAGTGCCCCTGCTATCAGGTGTCCTTCAGGGATCCCTTCCAGCCTTATCCAGTCTGAGATTCTGTGATGCTAAGCTTTAATGCAGAGCATCGTGTGAGTAAAGACCTGACTCAGAATGGAGGTTTAATTTTCCAGCCATCCTGTCTTTTCCAGTTCTATGTGCAGTCATCTCATCCTTTTGTACCGTGTGGTCCCACTAATGACACCTTTTGCTTTTCTATCGATTTTTTAAAAATTATTTTTAGTTCATTAAACCCCCTTCAATTTCTGTCTGCATGAGATTTTAGGGAGAGCTCAGGTTTCTTTAAAAAATATAAATAAAAAATTAGTTTTTGTGGTTATACCAAAAAAAAAATCAGAAGTATAACTTTCTAAAAAGGCAAAATATTATGTAATAAATTAAGACATTCTAACACTCTGTTTTATGAAAACATTGATTTTAGGAAGCTGATTTTTAACTTTTACCCTGTATTTGGATTTATACATTATATATTCTGAATGTGTAGAAATTATGTTCATGTCTCTTTTGAATCTCAAGTCCTTGAAGTGCTCATATCTGATCCAGTGTTTAATGGGATTCAGATTATGCAAAGAAGCTGATAATGCCACCCTGTTCTAATGAAGTGCTCGAACATGGGCCTAAGTGGAAACATGCTGTGTGGGATGTTCAGAAGTGCCCAGGAGAAAGAGTTTAAATCCCACTGATGATCCCACTAGCCTAAGAACATGATGTCTCCCCCTTGCTCTGCTCCTGCTACCATTGGTGGGTGTTGTCATTCTGATGACTTCACGAGCCAAGCTATGGGTTTCATGCACCGTCCCTTTATAGTCACACTGATGAAAACTCTCATACCTTGCCAGGTTTTCCTCTATTAGGTTTTGAGTGGTTTTAGAGTAGGTAATTAGGGAGTGGCAATGGTGTCTCTTTTGTCCTTACCAAAGGCACAGTTAGAGAGAGCTATTTTCCATATATTTTGTTAAAGACACACAGGCTCTTGTTTTGCAGGTCGCCAGTTTACAGGCTGTGGAAAGGCCACCTTGTCAACTGGGATCACATCAGGTGCTCTGAGCTCCCATTCCTGCATCAGGTACGTGAACAGTTGTGATCAATTTATTGATCTACAATAACATTCCAAGTGGGTAATTGCATTTCAACTTTAGGCCTCAGTGAATGGCTTTTTAAAGAGTAGAAATGACAATCTGCAGAAGCTATTACAATTAATATAATGGGTTAGGCTGGTAACAGAGATGTTGCATGCTGCTGATGTGGATTGTGTTTCCTTGTTTCCCTCCAAGTGGGGTGGCCTGGAAAGACGTTGTGCTGAGCCCTTTGGGTGAGGGGACTGAAATGGGAATTGAATAATTATCCCGGGATCCTCCTTTTTGTGTTAGTGTTACTGGCAAACTAATTAATGCGGGTATTGTTTATGTGAATACCGAGCGCAGCTGTGTTCTTTCCAAGTCAGATCAGTTTTTTTCTGTTTATGATGAAGGCTGCTATATTATGAGACTTCACTCTTTAGGAAAAAATAATTAAATAAGATCCCATCTACTGCAGTCATGCATGAAATATGTCCATTCTTTCCCCCAAACCTGCGTCTTTTTTGCACAGCCTGTATATTTTGAATAGGGGAAAAAAACAGCCCAGTCCTTCCAGTCATGCTACAGAAACAGCGAAGGTGTTGAAGAACATGCTGTGGGAAGGGAAGGACAGATAAACAGACTAAAAAAGAGGTGCTGCAGCACCTGGCACAGTTGCTGTACCTATATAGTTGATCACCCAGCAAGAAATGACTGAGACACTGAGATATATTTGAGATAATCTCAGAGTGCAGCCCCTGAAGTGGGCAGAAAGGAAAAGGATGATGCAGTGGAATTTATGTTCCGTCCTTTCTAGAGCCTTGTAGGGAAAAATATTTTTGAGTCTTCTGGAAGATCAAACCTACAAATAAAACACTTTAATAATTTCCAAGTTGGTGTATCTGAAGCAGTGAAGCGTTTAGGTAGAGGGTCAGTCTTTCCCCTTTATTTTATTTACCTTAAGTACTTCCTGTTGTAATTTCCTTTAAGCAACGCAACTGACATAAGGACCAGTCCCAACCTCCACTTGAAAGTCAGATTTTTACCAGAAATATGGAAAGAAAAATAATTTTTAGTTTGCAGTTAAAAAGAAACAGGTGAAAGGAAATACCAAGTACTTACTGCTGGCAAGTTACCAGGGACACTCAGAAAAGCAGTCACCATTGTATGGTGTCCCTTTTCACTGGAAACTGCAGGTGATTATTGAAGTCCATGTAGGTCTGTGGACTTATGCAGCACATCCAAACTGAGGATTTGACAAAGGTCCGTGGTGTGAAGTACAGCTGAGTTGGGTATCTATCTGATGTTAATTGGTATCGACTTTTGACTTGGTTAATCTCACTCTCTAAAATGCTGGTGTCTATCAGGAATTTGTATGTTCCTTGATTTTCAGTGACCCTTCTCTTCCTGCTCCTAGGTCTTGGGTTGTTCTGGGTTTGGGGTTTTTTATTTGTTTGTTACTGGTTTGGGATTTTTTTTTTTTTTTTGGGTGGGAAAATGTATTTTCTTTGATTTTATATGTATTATGTGACTTCCATGTTAGTTACCACTGAAATTAAGATCTGTTCTATATCGTTAACATTACTGTGTGTCAAAAGAATTGAATCAAGCAAAGCTCAGTGATTTATGCTAGAAAAGAGCTCTTTTTTTTCTTTTTTACCCTTTTTGTTGTCTGTGAAAACTGAACTATCTGACCTTCAGAAGGGCTATCCTCTCCATGTAGGTTTTGCAGTTGAATGGAACAGGTAGTGTAGTTATTGGTAGTATAGTTATTGGTAGTGTAGCCATAATTTACCAACTAATATAATCTTTAATTGGACTAGTTTTTTTTTGTTTGTTTGTTTGTTTACTGAATTACTGTGTCAAAACTTAAACAACTTTACTTTCAGTCTCAAACTGAATTACAGGTTTAGGCCAAGGAGGTTGAACACAGAATTTCAGCAGCTGGACTGACCCAATTTTCTGCATTGTTAGTGATGAATTTGTTGGTTTTGTATGACTATATATTTAATTCAGCAGAGCTTTCAATAGGCAAGGTTCGAAGAAGAGTGGGAGGCCTCTTTGTTTTCTTTGTTACTGTAAATATTCACACAGCATGACTGTATAATTTGAAGGATACAGCTCTTAGGGCCATGTTTACTCCCTCATCCTTACAGCGTTGTGCAGAGCCCTTCTGTATGAAGTGTGCAGGAAAAAAAACCCAAACAAAATCTGTTTCTCTGCAGAAATTTTTTATATTGAGTTTTAAGGTGGTCTTTACAGACTTGGACAAACCATTTTTTTCGGTGGAGTAAGGGCTTCTAGGGAAATATGGTGAATGAGTGCTGGTGGCATCTGTTCGGGCTGACATGGAATGTGTTTGACTATGCATATACTAATTGTTTGTACTTAATAAAAAAAAAAAAGTGTGAGTTTCCCAAGTAGTATTTCACCGCTGAAATCAGGCAGTATGAATTGTTATCTCAAGTGCAGCACCTCTGGGAGGTGAGATTTAACCAAAATCATCTACAGATGTGGAGATGAACTGGTGGAAAAATGGCACACTGTTGTCTTCTTTCACTAACAGAAAGAGGGAAGGGTCTGCCTGTGTCAGTGCAGTACTTACAGTCTAGACAAGGAGCTGTCAGGTTGTAGACACTGAGGGATTTGTGCCATGAAAACAGTCTCTGCCCGCATGCCTGATGTTAGGAGTGGAGTTGTTGTGGAGGGGAATAATGCTTTGCTTTTCCCACCAGTGTTTGTTTTTCTTTAGGTCTTTCTGCTTCTGGCCTCATTGCTGACAGGGAGACTGGTTTGCCATGCTAAACACCCCGGGGCTGACAGGGTGGAGAAAACCTAGAGGCTCCTTTGACAGCCATAATCAATAAGAAGTGAAAAATCTCACTTTGAGGAGGCCTTTTCCAACTGTGAATGGCAGCGAAAGTCACTAAGGTGAAACCCTGATTTTTAGATCGAACTGTCAAAGCAGAGGACCAGGAATCTGGGTCCAGGCAAAAGATTTGCAAACCAGGAGTTTCTCTCTGCTCGTCCGTGTGCACCTCAACCGAGGGGAGAACTGCATTGTGCCAGACAGTCCTCTAAAATGCCTTCCTCAGCCCATAAGCTGGGGCTTTGCTTAGTACATCCCTCAGGATTTAGAATCATAAAATTGCTAAGGTTGGAGAAGCCCTCTGTGGACATGGAGTCCAGCCATTAGTCCGGCACCACCATGTTCACTGCTGAATCGTGTCGCTTGGGGTGCCACATCCACACATTTTTTGAGACTTCCAGGGATGGTGATTTCACCACTTTCCTGGGCAGCCTGTTTCAATGCCTGACCACCCTGTAGGTAAAGAAGTTTTTCCTAATATCCAATCCAAACATCCCCTGGTGCAACTTGAGGCCATTTCTTCTCATCCTGCCACTTGTTACCTACCATTGACCACCAGTCTCTGGGCCCAGCCATCCATCCAGGTTTTTACCCAGTGAACAGTGCACACATCCAAGCTATGGGCAGCCAGTTTCTCCAGGAGAATGTGGTGGGAAATGGTGCCAAAGGCTTTAATAAAGTCCAGGTAGACAGCATCAACAACCTTTCTCTCATCCACTAAGTGGGTCACCTTGTCGTAGAAGGAGATCAGGTTAGTCAAGCAGCACCTGCCTTTCCTAAAACCAGCTGGCTGGGCCTGATCCCGTTTTTTTCCAGTATGTACTGTGTGATTGCAGTCAAGATGGTCTGTTCTAAAATATTCCCTGCCACCAGGGTCAGGCTGATAGACCTGTAGTTCCTCAGATCCTCCTTCTGACCCTTCCTGTAGGATGGACATTACATTGGCAAACCTCCAGTCAACTGGGATCTCCCTGGTTAGCCAGGACTGTTGACAAATGATTGAAAGTGGCTTGATGAGCACTTCCAAAAGCTCCCTCAGTACCCTTGAGTGGATCCAGTTGGGGTCCCTAGACTTGTGTATGTCTGAGTAGTGTAGCAGGTTGCAGACCATTTCCTCCTGGGTTATGGGGGCTCCAGTCTGCTCCTCGTCTCTGTCTTCCAACTCAGAGGGCTGTGTACTCTGAGGATAACTGACACTATTAAAGACTTGCCCAAGAGCTTTCATTATCAAACTGAAAGCTTCTCCAAAGTTCCTACTCGCCTTATGAGAGATGATAATTTCTCCAGCTCTTGAGAGAGTCCCAGAAGGTGAGGAAACTTCATTAATAAAATCTAGGCAGAAAGAGGGATCAGAATTAACTTTTTAACCAACAGGTTTACTTTATTTTTAAAAATAAGGAAATAAATTCTATGGAAGAAAAAAAGTTTTTTCTTTCCAAATAATTGCCAGCAAGTCACATTGAAAATGGGAATAACAACTTTTAATTATGAATGGGGATAGACAGAAATTCCCAGAGCACCTGGTTAATCAAAAAATAGACGCTTAGGAGTGCAGTATTTTTCATGCTGTATTATAGTGATAATAGCAAGTCATTCAGAAAGCACAATAGGAAAAATTAAGTCTAGCTGATGTATTCTTGTTTTGTGATGTTGAGTAATTGGTAATATGGGCTCTTACTGTCACTGTTTTGCAGGAAGCAGTGCAAGCAAATAAACAGGTCTGTATCCTGTCTTCCTCACAACTTGGCTGCTTATTTGGTTGATAGGGAGTTTTTGTTCCCTTTGTGTTATGGGTTCAGGTAGGAAATTTAGTGGTAATAAAACCACAGAGCTCTTGCCGCAGGCTTTGTGCTGATACATTTCAGTGTTTCATGAAGTGTGATTAACCTCACATTGCAGATATGTGACAGAGAAAGAGGTTTGCCCCCATTGTCACTTGGCTGGCAGGAGAACTGGACTGCGTATCCCTGGCCTTGAGTCTCAGCTCCCTCTGTCTGACCATGCTCTGCTTTGGTTTGTTCATAGAACTGTCAGTGGTATAAGTCCTCCTAAGGATGTGGGGAAGGTTTTAGATATTAACCAGGTACCTTTCTGTCAGCACTAAATTAATTTTAAAGGAGAGATACAAAAATAGCACATCCTTTTATATTAGGTATTGTATGTCTTCTGGAAGCATCTTTGCCAAATGCTATTAATGGCTACTCGAGAGATGCATTCTGTTATCTTGACTAGCTCATTTCTAAAGTAGTTTGACAATTTATTTGTCTGACTTATCTGTTGTTGTGGGGAGATCTTGTTTTATTACCCTTGAGAAGGCTAAAATGTTAACCAGGAAATACAGGAGCTCCTTTCGTTGCTTTTTTACTATGAAATATGAACTCACAGAGTGGAGTGTCAGCTCTGCAGTAAAGGAGAATTCTGGGCTCATGGATGGGAAAAATGGTGCCCAGGAGACTTAGGTTTGACTACAAACACAATCCCACACCCTCTGGGGTAAGTTGCTTATTCCTCAGATAGGAATACAAAGCAGTTTTGAGCCCTGCACACCATACCTCTCAAATGGGAAACTGAGTTGCAGCTTTGTCTTCCTTTGGCACTGCCAAGGTTCCAGTTACGGTAGTCAGGGTGAACAAGCGCTGCAGGGAGGGAGTGTGCTGGAGTGAAGTGGGTTCCTGCTCCCAGAGCAGACTTTGCTGTGAATAGTAGGACAGATGTATTTTAAAATACTGGTGTTACTGGTGAACGTGTACTGTCAGTAGTATGAACTTTAATGGGAACTACAGTATGTTAACAAAAAATCCTTTTGCCTGGAAGAATAAGAACCGTTTTATATGGTCGTCTTTTAGACTGAATTTGTTTCTTCCTCAGCCAGTTCAGACATGCTTGACATCAGCTAAATGCTCTTAAGTTTAATGGCTTTGAGTGTTTTTGTATTGATATTCTGGTGTACAGTCATGATTTCCTGATTCCACCTTTCATGCATGCACACACGCTCTCCATTTGGGAGCACAAGATAAATATTTGATTTGATTACGATCTTTGGGAGGCACAGTGAGTAGGAGGAGTTTATTGAGAGGCCAGGAGAAAGCTCAGAATCAGATAAGGCAGAAAGAAAACCAGTTGAGATGGATTGGCAGTTTTCTATGTGTGAGCACACTATTTTACATTTTGAGTCAGAGAGGATAAAAAGCATTTGATTAACAGAAGCCTGGGTGAAGACATGTCCTGCTACGTTTTTTTAGGAGTCTGGTAGATCCTGGGCTTGACACCCAAAAAAATCTGTCCTCTAATATGAGGAAAGCTGAATGAACTTTCCTCATATTAGAGAAAACTGTAAGGTAAATAAAGTAAGTAAGTAGAGCAGGCATATATTATTAAGCAAGTTCTGTGTGAGTAAATGAATATCCACATTTTTAAAAGGAGTCTAAAACTCAGGCATGCAGAAATAAATTTCTTTGACTTAATAATATACAACAGAAAGCTTTTGCTTTTTTAGAAAAAAATACAGAAAACTTTGGGCCTTCTTGAAGCAAAGATAATTGCACTCTAGCTTATTTTAATTACATTAAGTAGGTCGCTCACATGCTTAAACTGTGGAAAATTTAGGAAATTTTATGAACCTGGCATAACAACAGAAGCAGGTGACCTTGATTCCAGTCCCCTTTTGCAGTGTCTGTATCGCTCCAGCATTTCAGCATGGACTGCCTGCAGTCACAGAGAACGTTTACTTGTACTTGTTTTCTAATCCAGACTGGTGTTAGCACTTCTTTTCTGGGT